>NW_027175436.1:0-244000 GCF_028021215.1 Eschrichtius robustus
TAGGGTTAGTTTTAGGGTTAGCGCTCGGTTTAGGGTACGGGTTAGGATTAGGGTACGTCTTAGGGTTAGGGTAGGGGATAGGGATAGGGTACGCGTTAGGGTTAGGGTAGTTATTAAACCTATCCCACTCTCTAGGTATCCCTTAGCACGTCAAGGAATATTATTTGGGGGTCCAGCCATGGAGAAGAGTTTAGACACTAGGAGAAGATAAGGAACACACCCATTATCAAGAAATCACATTAGGATTCTCTTTTTAACCTGTTCTTTAAAACACTAGTGCTTAGGAAATCTATTGGAGGCAGAATCAGTCAAGGGTAGCTTAGGGTTAGGGTTAGGGTTAGGGTTAGGGTTAGGGTACGGCTTAGGGTACGGGTTCGGGTACGGATTCGTGTACGGCATAGGGTATGGGTTAGGGTTAGGGTTAGGGTTAGTTTTAGGGTTAGGGCTCGGTTTAGGGTATGGGTTAGTTTTAGGGTACGGGTTAGGGTTAGGGTAGGGGTTAGGGTTAGGGTACGCGTTAGGGTTAGGGTAGTTGTTAAACCTATCTCACTCTCTAGGTACCCCTTAGCACGTCAAGGAATATTATTAGGGGGTCCAGCCATGGAGAAGAGTTTAGACACTAGGAGAAGATAAGGAACACACCCATTATCAAGAAATCACATTAGGATTCTCTTTTTAACCTGTTCCTTAAAACACTAGTGCTTAGGAAATCTATTGGAGGCAGAAGCAGTCAAGGGTAGCTAAGGGTTAGGGTTAAGGTTAGGGTTAGGGTTAGGGTACGGCTTAGGGTACGGGTTCGGGTATGGGTTCGGGTACGGCGTAGGGTATGGGTTAGGGTTAGGGTTAGGGTTACTTTTAGGGTTAGGGCTCGGTTTAGGGTACGGGTTAGGATTAGGGTACGTGTTAGGGTTAGGGTAGGGGTTAGTGTTAGGGTACGCGTTAGGGTTAGGGTAGTTATTAAACCTATCCCACTCTCTAGATACCCCTTAGCACGTCAAGGAATATTATTTGGGGGTCCAGCCATGGAGAAGAGTTTAGACACTAGGAGAAGATAAGGAACACACCCATTATCAAGAAATCACATTAGGATTCTCTTTTTAACCTGTTCCTTAAATCACTAATGCTTAGGAAATCTATTGGAGGCAGTAGCAGTCAAGGGTAGCTTACGGTTAGGGTTAGGGTTAGGGTACGCCTTAGGGTACAGGTTCGGGTACGGGTTCGGGTACGGCGTAGGGTATGGGTTAGGGTTAGGGTTAGGGTTAGTTTTAGGGTTAGGGCTCGGTTTAGGGTACGGGTTAGGATTAGGGTACGTGTTAGGGTTAGGGTAGGGGTTAGGGTTAGGGTACGCATTAGGGTTAGGGTAGTTATTAAACCTATCCCACTCTCTAGGTACCCCTTAGCACGTCAAGGAATATTACTTGGGGGTCCAGCCATGGAGAAGAGTTTAGACACTAGGAGAAGATAAGGAACACACCCATTATCAAGAAATCACATTAGGATTCTCTTTTTAACCTGTTCCTTAAAACACTAGTGCTTAGGATATCTATTGGAGGCAGAAGCAGTCAAGGGTAGCTTAGGGTTAGGGTTAGGGTTAGGGTAAGGGTAAGGGTATGGCTTAGGGTACGGGTTCAGGTACGGGTTCGGGTACGGCGTAGGGTATGGGTTAGTGTTAGGGTTAGGGTTAGTTTTAGGGTTAGGGCTCGGTTTAGGGTACGGGTTAGGATTAGGGTACGTGTTAGGGATAGCATAGGGGTTAGGGTTAGGGTACGCGTTAGGGTTAGGGTAGTTATTAAACCTATCCCACTCTCTAGATACCCCTTAGCACGTCAAGGAATATTATTTGGGGGTCCAGCCATGGAGAAGAGTTTAGACACTAGGAGAAGATAAGGAACACACCCATTATCAAGAAATCACATTAGGATTCTCTTTTTAACCTGTTCCTTAAAACACTAGTGCTTAGGAAATCTATTGGAGGCAGAAGCAGTCAAGGGTAGCTTAGGGTTAGGGCTAGGGTTAGGGTTAGGGTTAGGGTTAGGGTACGGCTTAGGGTACGGGTTCGGGTACGGCTTCGTGTACGGCATAGGGTATGGGTTAGGGTTGGGGTTAGGGTTAGTTTTAGGGTTAGGGCTCGGTTTAGGGTACGGGTTAGGATTAGGGTACGTGTTAGGGTTAGGGTAGGGGTTAGGGTTAGGGTACGCGTTAGGGTTAGGTTAGTTATTAAAGCTATCCCACTCTCTAGATACCCCTTAGCACGTCAAGGAATATTATTTGGGGGTCCAGCCATGGAGAAGAGTTTAGACACTAGGAGAAGATAAGGAACACACCCATTATCAAGAAATCACATTAGGATTCTCTTTTTAACCTGTTCCTTAAAACACTAGTGCTTAGGAAATCTATTGGAGGCAGAAGCAGTCAAGGTTAGCTTAGGGTTAGGTTTAGGGTTAGGGTACGGCTTAGGGTATGGGTTCGGGTACGGGTTCGGGTACGGCGTAGGGTATGGGTTAGGGTTAGGGTTAGGGTTAGTTTTAGGGTTAGCGCTCGGTTTAGGGTACGGGTTAGGATTAGGGTACGTCTTAGGGTTAGGGTAGGGGATAGGGATAGGGTACGCGTTAGGGTTAGGGTAGTTATTAAACCTATCCCACTCTCTAGGTATCCCTTAGCACGTCAAGGAATATTATTTGGGGGTCCAGCCATGGAGAAGAGTTTAGACACTAGGAGAAGATAAGGAACACACCCATTATCAAGAAATCACATTAGGATTCTCTTTTTAACCTGTTCCTTAAAACACTAGTGCTTAGGAAATCTATTGGAGGCAGAAGCAGTCAAGGGTAGCTTAGGGTTAGGGTTAGGGTTAGGGTACGGCTTAGGGTACGGGTTCGGGTACGGATTCGGGTACGGCATAGGGTATGGGTTAGGGTTAGGGTTAGGGTTTGTTTTAGGGTTAGGGCTCGGTTTAGGGTATGGGTTAGGATTAGGGTATGGGTTAGGGTTAGGGTAGGGGTTAGGGTTAGTGTACGCGTTAGGGTTAGGGTAGTTATTAAACCTATCTCACTCTCTAGGTACCCCTTAGCACGTCAAGGAATATTATTTGGGGGTCCAGCCATGGAGAAGAGTTTAGACACTAGGAGAAGATAAGGAACACACCCATTATCAAGAAATCACATTTGGATTCTATTTTTAACCTGTTCCTTAAAACACTAGTGCTTAGGAAATCTATTGGAGGCAGAAGCAGTCAAGGGTAGCTTAGGGTTAGGGTTAGGGTTAGGGTTAGGGTTAGGGTACGGCTTAGGGTACGGGTTCGGGTACGGGTTCGGATACGGCGTAGGGTATGGGTTAGGGTTAGTTTTAGGGTTAGGGCTCGGTTTAGGGTACGGGTTAGGATTAGGGTACGTGTTAGGGTTAGGGTAGGGGTTAGGGTTAGGGTACGCGTTAGGGTTAGGCTAGTTATTAAACCTATCCCACTCTCTAGATACCCCTTAGCACGTTAAGGAATATTATTTGGGGTTCCAGCCATGGAGAAGAGTTTAGACACTAGGAGAAGATAAGGAACACACCCATTATCAAGAAATCACATTAGGATTCTCTTTTTAACCTGTTCCTTAAAACACTAGTGCTTAGGAAATCTATTGGAGGCAGAAGCAGTCAAGGGTAGCTTAGGGTTAGGGCTAGGGTTAGGGTTAGGGTTAGGGTTAGGGTACGGCTTAGGGTACGGGTTCGGGTACGGCTTCGTGTACGGCATAGGGTATGGGTTAGGGTTGGGGTTAGGGTTAGTTTTAGGGTTAGGGCTCGGTTTAGGGTATGGGTTAGGATTAGGGTACGTGTTAGGGTTAGGGTAGGGGTTAGGGTTAGGGTACGCGTTAGGTTTAGGGTAGTTATTAAACCTATCCCACTCTCTAGATACCCCTTAGCACGTCAAGGAATATTATTTGGGGGTCCAGCCATGGAGAAGAGTTTAGACACTAGGAGAAGATAAGGAACACACCCATTATCAAGAAATCACATTAGGATTCTCTTTTTAACCTGTTCCTTAAAACACTAGTGCTTAGGAAATCTATTGGAGGCAGAAGCAGTCAAGGGTAGCTTAGGGTTAGGGTTAGGGTTAGGGTTAGGGTACGGCTTAGGGTAGGGATTCGGGTACGGCTTCGTGTACGGCAAAGGGTATGGGTTAGGGTTAGGGTTAGGGTTAGTTTTAGGGTTAGGTCTCGGTTTAGGGTAAGGGTTAGGATTAGGGTACGTGTTAGGGTTAGGGTAGGGGATAGGGTTAGGTACGCGTTAGGGTTAGGGTAGTTATTAAACCTATCCCACTCTCTAGGTACCCCTTAGCACGTCAAGGAATATTATTTGGGGGTCCAGCCATGGAGAAGAGTTTACACACTAGGAGAAGATAAGGAACACACCCATTATCAAGAAATGACATTAGGATTCTCTTTTTAACCTGTTCCTTAAAACACTAGTGCTTAGGAAATCTATTGGAGGCAGAAGCAGTCAAGGTTAGCTTAGGGTTAGGGTTAGGGTTAGGGTACGGCTTAGGGTACGGGTTCGGGTACGGGTTCGGTTACGGCGTAGGGTATGGGTTAGGGTTAGGGTTAGGGTTAGTTTTAGGGTTAGGGCTGGGTTTAGGGTACGGGTTCGGATTAGGGTACGTGTTAGGGTTAGGGTAGGGGATAGGGTTAGGTACGCGTTAGGGTTAGGGTAGTTATTAAACCTATCCCACTCTCTAGGTACCCCTTAGCACGTCAAGGAATATTATTTGGGGGTCCAGCCATGGAGAAGAGTTTAGACACTAGGAGAAGATAAGGAACACACCCATTATCAAGAAATCACATTAGGATTCTCTTTTTAACCTGTTCCTTAAAACACTAGTGCTTAGGAAATCTATTGGAGGCAGAAGCAGTCAAGGGTAGCTTAGGGTTAGGGTTAGGGTTAGGGTACGGCTTTGGGTACGGGTTCGGGTACGGGTTCGGGTACGGCGTAGGGTATGGGTTAGGGTTAGGGTTAGGGTTAGTTATAGGGTTAGGGCTCGGTTTAGGGTACGGGTTAGGATTAGGGTACGTGTTAGGGTTAGGGTAGGGGTTAGGGTTAGGGTACGCGTTAGGGTTAGGCTAGTTATTAAACCTATCCCACTCTCTAGATACCCCTTAGCACGTCAAGGAATATTATTTGGGGGTCCAGCCATGGAGAAGAGTTTAGACACTAGGAGAAGATAAGGAACACACCCATTATCAATAAATCACATTAGGATTCTCTTTTTAACCTGTTCCTTAAAACACTAGTGCTTAGGAATTCTATTGGAGGCAGAAGCAGTCAAGGGTAGCTTAGGGTTAGGGTTAGGGTTAGGGTTAGGGTTAGGGTACGGCTTAGGGTACGGGTTCGGGTACGGGTTCGGGTACGGCGTAGGGTATGGGTTAGGGTTAGGGTTAGGGTTAGTTTTAGGGTTAGGGCTCGGTTTAGGGTACGGGTTAGGATTAGGGTACGTGTTAGGGTTAGGGTAGGGGTTAGGGTTAGGGTACGCGTTAGGGTTAGGCTAGTTATTAAACCTATCCCACTCTCTAGATACCCGTTAGCACGTCAAGGAATATTATTTGGGGGTCCAGCCATGGAGAAGAGTTTAGACACTAGGAGAAGATAAGGAACACACCCATTATCAAGAAATCACATTAGGATTCTCTTTTTAACCTGTTCCTTAAAACACTAGTGCTTAGGAAATCTATTGGAGGCAGAAGCAGTCAAGGGTAGCTTAGGGTTAGGGTTAGGGTTAGGGTTAGGGTTAGGGTACGGCTTAGGGTACGGGTTCGGGTACGGGTTCGGGTTCGGCATAGGGTATGGGTTAGGGTTAGGGTTAGTGTTAGTTTTAGGGTTAGGGCTGGGTTTAGGGTACGGGTTCGGATTAGGGTACGTGTTAGTGTTAGGGTAGGGGTTAGGGTTAGGGTACGCGTTAGGGTTAGGGTAGTTATTAAACCTATCCCACTCTCTAGGTACCCCTTAGCACGTCAAGGAATATTATTTGGGGGTCCAGCCATGGAGAAGAGTTTAGACACTAGGAAAAGATAAGGAACACACCCATTATCAAGAAATCACATTAGGATTCTCTTTTTAACCTGTTCCTTAAAACACTAGTGCTTAGGAAATCTATTGGAGGCAGAAGCAGTCAACGGTAGCTTAGGGTTAGGGTTAGGTTTAGGGTTAGGTTTAGGGTACGGCTTCGGGTACGGGTTCGGGTACGGGTTCGGGTACGGCGTAGGGTATGTTTTAGGGTTAGGGTTAGGGTTAGTGTTAGGGTTAGGGCTCGGTTTAGGGTACGGGTTAGGATTAGGGTACGTGTTAGGGTTAGAGTAGGGGTTAGGGTTAGGGTACGCGTTAGGGTTAGGGTAGTTATTAAACCTATCCCACTCTCCAGATACCCCTTAGCACGTCAAGGAATATTATTTGGGGGTCCAGCCATGGAGAAGAGTTTAGACACTAGGAGAAGATAAGGAACACACCCATTATCAAGAAATCACATTAGGATTCTCTTTTTAACCTGTTCCTTAAATCACTAATGCTTAGGAAATCTATTGGAGGCAGTAGCAGTCAAGGGTAGCTTACGGTTAGGGTTAGGGTTAGGGTTAGGGTACGCCTTACGGTACAGGTTCGGGTACGGGTTCGGGTACGGCGTAGGGTATGGGTTAGGGTTAGGGTTAGGGTTAGTTTTAGGGTTAGGGCTCGGTTTAGGGTACGGGTTAGGATTAGGGTACGTGTTAGGTTTAGGGTAGGGGTTAGGGTTAGGGTACGCGTTAGGGTTAGGGTAGTTATTAAACCTATCCCACTCTCTAGGTACCCCTTAGCACGTCAAGGAATATTACTTGGGGGTCCAGCCATGGAGAAGAGTTTAGACACTAGGAGAAGATAAGGAACACACCCATTATCAAGAAATCACATTAGGATTCTCTTTTTAACCTGTTCCTTAAAACACTAGTGCTTAGGAAATCTATTGGAGGCAGAAGCAGTCAAGGGTAGCTTAGGGTTAGGGTTAGGGTTAGGGTACGGCTTAGGGTATGGGTTCGGGTACGGGTTCGGGTACGGCGTAGGGTATGGGTTAGGGTTAGGGTTAGGGTTAGTTTTAGGGTTAGCGCTCGGTTTAGGGTACGGGTTAGGATTAGGGTACGTCTTAGGGTTAGGGTAGGGGATAGGGATAGGGTACGCGTTAGGGTTAGGGTAGTTATTAAACCTATCCCACTCTCTAGGTATCCCTTAGCACGTCAAGGAATATTATTTGGGGGTCCAGCCATGGAGAAGAGTTTAGACACTAGGAGAAGATAAGGAACACACCCATTATCAAGAAATCACATTAGGATTCTCTTTTTAACCTGTTCTTTAAAACACTAGTGCTTAGGAAATCTATTGGAGGCAGAATCAGTCAAGGGTAGCTTAGGGTTAGGGTTAGGGTTAGGCTTAGGGTTAGGGTACGGCTTAGGGTACGGGTTCGGGTACGGATTCGGGTACGGCATAGGGTATGGGTTAGGGTTAGGGTTAGGGTTAGTTTTAGGGTTAGGGCTCGGTTTATGGTATGGGTTAGTTTTAGGGTACGGGTTAGGGTTAGGGTAGGGGTTAGGGTTAGGGTACGCGTTAGGGTTAGGGTAGTTGTTAAACCTATCTCACTCTCTAGGTACCCCTTAGCACGTCAAGGAATATTATTAGGGGGTCCAGCCATGGAGAAGAGTTTAGACACTAGGAGAAGATAAGGAACACACCCATTATCAAGAAATCACATTAGGATTCTCTTTTTAACCTGTTCCTTAAAACACTAGTGCTTAGGAAATCTATTGGAGGCAGAAGCAGTCAAGGTTAGCTTAGGGTTAGGGTTAGGGTTAGGGTACGGCTTAGGGTACGGGTTCGGGTACGGGTTCGGGTACGGCGTAGGGTATGGGTTAGGGTTAGGGTTAGGGTTAGTTTTAGGGTTAGGGCTCGGTTTAGGGTAAGGGTTAGGATTAGGGTACGTGTTAGGGTTAGGGTAGGGGATAGGGTTAGGTACGCGTTAGGGTTAGGGTAGTTATTAAACCTATCCCACTCTCTAGGTACCCCTTAGCACGTCAAGGAATATTATTTGGGGGTCCAGCCATGGAGAAGAGTTTAGACACTAGGAGAAGATAAGGAACACACCCATTATCAAGAAATCACATTAGGATTCTCTTTTTAACCTGTTCCTTAAAACACTAGTGCTTAGGAAATCTATTGGAGGCAGAAGCAGTCAAGGGTAGCTTAGGGTTAGGGTTAGGGTTAGGGTACGGCTTTGGGTACGGGTTCGGGTACGGGTTCGGGTACGGCGTAGGGTATGGGTTAGGGTTAGGGTTAGGGTTAGTTATAGGGTTAGGGCTCGGTTTAGGGTACGGGTTAGGATTAGGGTACGTGTTAGGGTTAGGGTAGGGGTTAGGGTTAGGGTACGCGTTAGGGTTAGGCTAGTTATTAAACCTATCCCACTCTCTAGATACCCCTTAGCACGTCAAGGAATATTATTTGGGGGTCCAGCCATGGAGAAGAGTTTAGACACTAGGAGAAGATAAGGAACACACCCATTATCAATAAATCACATTAGGATTCTCTTTTTAACCTGTTCCTTAAAACACTAGTGCTTAGGAATTCTATTGGAGGCAGAAGCAGTCAAGGGTAGCTTAGGGTTAGGGTTAGGGTTAGGGTTAGGGTTAGGGTACGGCTTAGGGTACGGGTTCGGGTACGGGTTCGGGTACGGCGTAGGGTATGGGTTAGGGTTAGGGTTAGGGTTAGTTTTAGGGTTAGGGCTCGGTTTAGGGTACGGGTTAGGATTAGGGTACGTGTTAGGGTTAGGGTAGGGGTTAGGGTTAGGGTACGCGTTAGGGTTAGGCTAGTTATTAAACCTATCCCACTCTCTAGATACCCGTTAGCACGTCAAGGAATATTATTTGGGGGTCCAGCCATGGAGAAGAGTTTAGACACTAGGAGAAGATAAGGAACACACCCATTATCAAGAAATCACATTAGGATTCTCTTTTTAACCTGTTCCTTAAAACACTAGTGCTTAGGAAATCTATTGGAGGCAGAAGCAGTCAAGGGTAGCTTAGGGTTAGGGTTAGGGTTAGGGTTAGGGTTAGGGTACGGCTTAGGGTACGGGTTCGGGTACGGGTTCGGGTTCGGCATAGGGTATGGGTTAGGGTTAGGGTTAGTGTTAGTTTTAGGGTTAGGGCTGGGTTTAGGGTACGGGTTCGGATTAGGGTACGTGTTAGTGTTAGGGTAGGGGTTAGGGTTAGGGTACGCGTTAGGGTTAGGGTAGTTATTAAACCTATCCCACTCTCTAGGTACCCCTTAGCACGTCAAGGAATATTATTTGGGGGTCCAGCCATGGAGAAGAGTTTAGACACTAGGAAAAGATAAGGAACACACCCATTATCAAGAAATCACATTAGGATTCTCTTTTTAACCTGTTCCTTAAAACACTAGTGCTTAGGAAATCTATTGGAGGCAGAAGCAGTCAACGGTAGCTTAGGGTTAGGGTTAGGTTTAGGGTTAGGTTTAGGGTACGGCTTCGGGTACGGGTTCGGGTACGGGTTCGGGTACGGCGTAGGGTATGTTTTAGGGTTAGGGTTAGTGTTAGGGTTAGGGCTCGGTTTAGGGTACGGGTTAGGATTAGGGTACGTGTTAGGGTTAGAGTAGGGGTTAGGGTTAGGGTACGCGTTAGGGTTAGGTTAGTTATTAAACCTATCCCACTCTCTAGGTACCCCTTAGCACGTCAAGGAATATTACTTGGGGGTCCAGCCATGGAGAAGAGTTTAGACACTAGGAGAAGATAAGGAACACACCCATTATCAAGAAATCACATTAGGATTCTCTTTTTAACCTGTTCCTTAAAACACTAGTGCTTAGGAAATCTATTGGAGGCAGAAGCAGTCAAGGGTAGCTTAGGGTTAGGGTTAGGGTTAGGGTACGGCTTAGGGTATGGGTTCGGGTACGGGTTCGGGTACGGCGTAGGGTATGGGTTAGGGTTAGGGTTAGGGTTAGTTTTAGGGTTAGCGCTCGGTTTAGGGTACGGGTTAGGATTAGGGTACGTCTTAGGGTTAGGGTAGGGGATAGGGATAGGGTACGCGTTAGGGTTAGGGTAGTTATTAAACCTATCCCACTCTCTAGGTATCCCTTAGCACGTCAAGGAATATTATTTGGGGGTCCAGCCATGGAGAAGAGTTTAGACACTAGGAGAAGATAAGGAACACACCCATTATCAAGAAATCACATTAGGATTCTCTTTTTAACCTGTTCTTTAAAACACTAGTGCTTAGGAAATCTATTGGAGGCAGAATCAGTCAAGGGTAGCTTAGGGTTAGGGTTAGGGTTAGGGTTAGGGTTAGGGTACGGCTTAGGGTACGGGTTCGGGTACGGATTCGGGTACGGCATAGGGTATGGGTTAGGGTTAGGGTTAGGGTTAGTTTTAGGGTTAGGGCTCGGTTTAGGGTATGGGTTAGTTTTAGGGTACGGGTTAGGGTTAGGGTAGGGGTTAGGGTTAGGGTACGCGTTAGGGTTAGGGTAGTTGTTAAACCTATCTCACTCTCTAGGTACCCCTTAGCACGTCAAGGAATATTATTAGGGGGTCCAGCCATGGAGAAGAGTTTAGACACTAGGAGAAGATAAGGAACACACCCATTATCAAGAAATCACATTAGGATTCTCTTTTTAACCTGTTCCTTAAAACACTAGTGCTTAGGAAATCTATTGGAGGCAGAAGCAGTCAAGGGTAGCTTAGGGTTAGGGTTAAGGTTAGGGTTAGGGTTAGGGTACGGCTTAGGGTACGGGTTCGGGTACGGGTTCGGGTACGGCGTAGGGTATGGTTTAGGGTTAGGGTTAGGGTTAGTTTTAGGGTTAGGGCTCGGTTTAGGGTACGGGTTAGGATTAGGGTACGTGTTAGTGTTAGGGTAGGGGTTAGTGTTAGGGTACGCGTTAGGGTTAGGGTAGTTATTAAACCTATCCCACTCTCTAGATACCCCTTAGCACGTCAAGGAATATTATTTGGGGGTCCAGCCATGGAGAAGAGTTTAGACACTAGGAGAAGATAAGGAACACACCCATTATCAAGAAATCACATTAGGATTCTCTTTTTAACCTGTTCCTTAAAACACTAGTGCTTAGGAAATCTATTGGAGGCAGAATCAGTCAAGGGTAGCTTAGGGTTAGGGTTAGGGTTAGGGTTAGGGTTAGGGTACGGCTTAGGGTACGGGTTCGGGTACGGATTCGGGTACGGCATAGGGTATGGGTTAGGTTTAGGGTTAGGGTTAGTTTTAGGGTTAGGGCTCGGTTTATGGTATGGGTTAGTTTTAGGGTACGGGTTAGGGTTAGGGTAGGGGTTAGGGTTAGGGTACGCGTTAGGGTTAGGGTAGTTGTTAAACCTATCTCACTCTCTAGGTACCCCTTAGCACGTCAAGGAATATTATTAGGGGGTCCAGCCATGGAGAAGAGTTTAGACACTAGGAGAAGATAAGGAACACTCCCATTATCAAGAAATCACATTAGGATTCTCTTTTTAACCTGTTCCTTAAAACACTAGTGCTTAGGAAATCTATTGGAGGCAGAAGCAGTCAAGGTTAGCTTAGGGTTAGGGTTAGGGTTAGGGTACGGCTTAGGGTACAGGTTCGGGTACGGGTTCGGGTACGGCGTAGGGTATGGGTTAGGGTTAGGGTTAGGGTTAGTTTTAGGGTTAGGGCTCGGTTTAGGGTAAGGGTTAGGATTAGGGTACGTGTTAGGGTTAGGGTAGGGGATAGGGTTAGGTACGCGTTAGGGTTAGGGTAGTTATTAAACCTATCCCACTCTCTAGGTACCCCTTAGCACGTCAAGGAATATTATTTGGGGGTCCAGCCATGGAGAAGAGTTTAGACACTAGGAGAAGATAAGGAACACACCCATTATCAAGAAATCACATTAGGATTCTCTTTTTAACCTGTTCCTTAAAACACTAGTGCTTAGGAAATCTATTGGAGGCAGAAGCAGTCAAGGGTAGCTTAGGGTTAGGGTTAGGGTTAGGGTACGGCTTTGGGTACGGGTTCGGGTACGGGTTCGGGTACGGCGTAGGGTATGGGTTAGGGTTAGGGTTAGGGTTAGTTATAGGGTTAGGGCTCGGTTTAGGGTACGGGTTAGGATTAGGGTACGTGTTAGGGTTAGGGTAGGGGTTAGGGTTAGGTTACGCGTTAGGGTTAGGCTAGTTATTAAACCTATCCCACTCTCTAGATACCCCTTAGCACGTCAAGGAATATTATTTGGGGGTCCAGCCATGGAGAAGAGTTTAGACACTAGGAGAAGATAAGGAACACACCCATTATCAATAAATCACATTAGGATTCTCTTTTTAACCTGTTCCTTAAAACACTAGTGCTTAGGAATTCTATTGGAGGCAGAAGCAGTCAAGGGTAGCTTAGGGTTAGGGTTAGGGTTAGGGTTAGGGTTAGGGTACGGCTTAGGGTACGGGTTCGGGTACGGGTTCGGGTACGGCGTAGGGTATGGGTTAGGGTTAGGGTTAGGGTTAGTTTTAGGGTTAGGGCTCGGTTTAGGGTACGGGTTAGGATTAGGGTACGTGTTAGGGTTAGGGTAGGGGTTAGGGTTAGGGTACGCGTTAGGGTTAGGCTAGTTATTAAACCTATCCCACTCTCTAGATACCCGTTAGCACGTCAAGGAATATTATTTGGGGGTCCAGCCATGGAGAAGAGTTTAGACACTAGGAGAAGATAAGGAACACACCCATTATCAAGAAATCACATTAGGATTCTCTTTTTAACCTGTTCCTTAAAACACTAGTGCTTAGGAAATCTATTGGAGGCAGAAGCAGTCAAGGGTAGCTTAGGGTTAGGGTTAGGGTTAGGGTTAGGGTTAGGGTACGGCTTAGGGTACGGGTTCGGGTACGGGTTCGGGTTCGGCATAGGGTATGGGTTAGGGTTAGGGTTAGTGTTAGTTTTAGGGTTAGGGCTGGGTTTAGGGTACGGGTTCGGATTAGGGTACGTGTTAGTGTTAGGGTAGGGGTTAGGGTTAGGGTACGCGTTAGGGTTAGGGTAGTTATTAAACCTATCCCACTCTCTAGGTACCCCTTAGCACGTCAAGGAATATTATTTGGGGGTCCAGCCATGGAGAAGAGTTTAGACACTAGGAGAAGATAAGGAACACACCCATTATCAAGAAATCACATTAGGATTCTCTTTTTAACCTGTTCCTTAAAACACTAGTGCTTAGGAAATCTATTGGAGGCAGAAGCAGTCAAGGGTAGCTTAGGGTTAGGGTTAGGGTTAGGGTTAGGTTTAGGGTACGGCTTCGGGTACGGGTTCGGGTACGGGTTCGGGTACGGCGTAGGGTATGTTTTAGGGTTAGGGTTAGGGTTAGTGTTAGGGTTAGGGCTCGGTTTAGGGTACGGGTTAGGATTAGGGTACGTGTTAGGGTTAGAGTAGGGGTTAGGGTTAGGGTACGCGTTAGGGTTAGGGTAGTTATTAAACCTATCCCACTCTCCAGATACCCCTTAGCACGTCAAGGAATATTATTTGGGGGTCCAGCCATGGAGAAGAGTTTAGACACTAGGAGAAGATAAGGAACACACCCATTATCAAGAAATCACATTAGGATTCTCTTTTTAACCTGTTCCTTAAATCACTAATGCTTAGGAAATCTATTGGAGGCAGTAGCAGTCAAGGGTAGCTTACGGTTAGGGTTAGGGTTAGGGTTAGGGTACGCCTTACGGTACAGGTTCGGGTACGGGTTCGGGTACGGCGTAGGGTATGGGTTAGGGTTAGGGTTAGGGTTAGTTTTAGGGTTAGGGCTCGGTTTAGGGTACGGGTTAGGATTAGGGTACGTGTTAGGTTTAGGGTAGGGGTTAGGGTTAGGGTACGCGTTAGGGTTAGGGTAGTTATTAAACCTATCCCACTCTCTAGGTACCCCTTAGCACGTCAAGGAATATTACTTGGGGGTCCAGCCATGGAGAAGAGTTTAGACACTAGGAGAAGATAAGGAACACACCCATTATCAAGAAATCACATTAGGATTCTCTTTTTAACCTGTTCCTTAAAACACTAGTGCTTAGGAAATCTATTGGAGGCAGAAGCAGTCAAGGGTAGCTTAGGGTTAGGGTTAGGGTTAGGGTACGGCTTAGGGTATGGGTTCGGGTACGGGTTCGGGTACGGCGTAGGGTATGGGTTAGGGTTAGGGTTAGGGTTAGTTTTAGGGTTAGCGCTCGGTTTAGGGTACGGGTTAGGATTAGGGTACGTCTTAGGGTTAGGGTAGGGGATAGGGATAGGGTACGCGTTAGGGTTAGGGTAGTTATTAAACCTATCCCACTCTCTAGGTATCCCTTAGCACGTCAAGGAATATTATTTGGGGGTCCAGCCATGGAGAAGAGTTTAGACACTAGGAGAAGATAAGGAACACACCCATTATCAAGAAATCACATTAGGATTCTCTTTTTAACCTGTTCTTTAAAACACTAGTGCTTAGGAAATCTATTGGAGGCAGAATCAGTCAAGGGTAGCTTAGGGTTAGGGTTAGGGTTAGGCTTAGGGTTAGGGTACGGCTTAGGGTACGGGTTCGGGTACGGATTCGGGTACGGCATAGGGTATGGGTTAGGGTTAGGGTTAGGGTTAGTTTTAGGGTTAGGGCTCGGTTTATGGTATGGGTTAGTTTTAGGGTACGGGTTAGGGTTAGGGTAGGGGTTAGGGTTAGGGTACGCGTTAGGGTTAGGGTAGTTGTTAAACCTATCTCACTCTCTAGGTACCCCTTAGCACGTCAAGGAATATTATTAGGGGGTCCAGCCATGGAGAAGAGTTTAGACACTAGGAGAAGATAAGGAACACACCCATTATCAAGAAATCACATTAGGATTCTCTTTTTAACCTGTTCCTTAAAACACTAGTGCTTAGGAAATCTATTGGAGGCAGAAGCAGTCAAGGTTAGCTTAGGGTTAGGGTTAGGGTTAGGGTACGGCTTAGGGTACGGGTTCGGGTACGGGTTCGGGTACGGCGTAGGGTATGGGTTAGGGTTAGGGTTAGGGTTAGTTTTAGGGTTAGGGCTCGGTTTAGGGTAAGGGTTAGGATTAGGGTACGTGTTAGGGTTAGGGTAGGGGATAGGGTTAGGTACGCGTTAGGGTTAGGGTAGTTATTAAACCTATCCCACTCTCTAGGTACCCCTTAGCACGTCAAGGAATATTATTTGGGGGTCCAGCCATGGAGAAGAGTTTAGACACTAGGAGAAGATAAGGAACACACCCATTATCAAGAAATCACATTAGGATTCTCTTTTTAACCTGTTCCTTAAAACACTAGTGCTTAGGAAATCTATTGGAGGCAGAAGCAGTCAAGAGTAGCTTAGGGTTAGGGTTAGGGTTAGGGTACGGCTTTGGGTACGGGTTCGGGTACGGGTTCGGGTACGGCGTAGGGTATGGGTTAGGGTTAGGGTTAGGGTTAGTTATAGGGTTAGGGCTCGGTTTAGGGTACGGGTTAGGATTAAGGTACGTGTTAGGGTTAGGGTAGGGGTTAGGGTTAGGGTACGCGTTAGGGTTAGGCTAGTTATTAAACCTATCCCACTCTCTAGATACCCCTTAGCACGTCAAGGAATATTATTTGGGGGTCCAGCCATGGAGAAGAGTTTAGACACTAGGAGAAGATAAGGAACACACCCATTATCAATAAATCACATTAGGATTCTCTTTTTAACCTGTTCCTTAAAACACTAGTGCTTAGGAATTCTATTGGAGGCAGAAGCAGTCAAGGGTAGCTTAGGGTTAGGGTTAGGGTTAGGGTTAGGGTTAGGGTACGGCTTAGGGTACGGGTTCGGGTACGGGTTCGGGTACGGCGTAGGGTATGGGTTAGGGTTAGGGTTAGGGTTAGTTTTAGGGTTAGGGCTCGGTTTAGGGTACGGGTTAGGATTAGGGTACGTGTTAGGGTTAGGGTAGGGGTTAGGGTTAGGGTACGCGTTAGGGTTAGGCTAGTTATTAAACCTATCCCACTCTCTAGATACCCGTTAGCACGTCAAGGAATATTATTTGGGGGTCCAGCCATGGAGAAGAGTTTAGACACTAGGAGAAGATAAGGAACACACCCATTATCAAGAAATCACATTAGGATTCTCTTTTTAACCTGTTCCTTAAAACACTAGTGCTTAGGAAATCTATTGGAGGCAGAAGCAGTCAAGGGTAGCTTAGGGTTAGGGTTAGGGTTAGGGTTAGGGTTAGGGTACGGCTTAGGGTACGGGTTCGGGTACGGGTTCGGGTTCGGCATAGGGTATGGGTTAGGGTTAGGGTTAGTGTTAGTTTTAGGGTTAGGGCTGGGTTTAGGGTACGGGTTCGGATTAGGGTACGTGTTAGTGTTAGGGTAGGGGTTAGGGTTAGGGTACGCGTTAGGGTTAGGGTAGTTATTAAACCTATCCCACTCTCTAGGTACCCCTTAGCACGTCAAGGAATATTATTTGGGGGTCCAGCCATGGAGAAGAGTTTAGACACTAGGAAAAGATAAGGAACACACCCATTATCAAGAAATCACATTAGGATTCTCTTTTTAACCTGTTCCTTAAAACACTAGTGCTTAGGAAATCTATTGGAGGCAGAAGCAGTCAACGGTAGCTTAGGGTTAGGGTTAGGTTTAGGGTTAGGTTTAGGGTACGGCTTCGGGTACGGGTTCGGGTACGGGTTCGGGTACGGCGTAGGGTATGTTTTAGGGTTAGGGTTAGTGTTAGGGTTAGGGCTCGGTTTAGGGTACGGGTTAGGATTAGGGTACGTGTTAGGGTTAGAGTAGGGGTTAGGGTTAGGGTACGCGTTAGGGTTAGGTTAGTTATTAAACCTATCCCACTCTCTAGGTACCCCTTAGCACGTCAAGGAATATTACTTGGGGGTCCAGCCATGGAGAAGAGTTTAGACACTAGGAGAAGATAAGGAACACACCCATTATCAAGAAATCACATTAGGATTCTCTTTTTAACCTGTTCCTTAAAACACTAGTGCTTAGGAAATCTATTGGAGGCAGAAGCAGTCAAGGGTAGCTTAGGGTTAGGGTTAGGGTTAGGGTACGGCTTAGGGTATGGGTTCGGGTACGGGTTCGGGTACGGCGTAGGGTATGGGTTAGGGTTAGGGTTAGGGTTAGTTTTAGGGTTAGCGCTCGGTTTAGGGTACGGGTTAGGATTAGGGTACGTCTTAGGGTTAGGGTAGGGGATAGGGATAGGGTACGCGTTAGGGTTAGGGTAGTTATTAAACCTATCCCACTCTCTAGGTATCCCTTAGCACGTCAAGGAATATTATTTGGGGGTCCAGCCATGGAGAAGAGTTTAGACACTAGGAGAAGATAAGGAACACACCCATTATCAAGAAATCACATTAGGATTCTCTTTTTAACCTGTTCTTTAAAACACTAGTGCTTAGGAAATCTATTGGAGGCAGAATCAGTCAAGGGTAGCTTAGGGTTAGGGTTAGGGTTAGGGTTAGGGTTAGGGTACGGCTTAGGGTACGGGTTCGGGTACGGATTCGGGTACGGCATAGGGTATGGGTTAGGGTTAGGGTTAGGGTTAGTTTTAGGGTTAGGGCTCGGTTTAGGGTATGGGTTAGTTTTAGGGTACGGGTTAGGGTTAGGGTAGGGGTTAGGGTTAGGGTACGCGTTAGGGTTAGGGTAGTTGTTAAACCTATCTCACTCTCTAGGTACCCCTTAGCACGTCAAGGAATATTATTAGGGGGTCCAGCCATGGAGAAGAGTTTAGACACTAGGAGAAGATAAGGAACACACCCATTATCAAGAAATCACATTAGGATTCTCTTTTTAACCTGTTCCTTAAAACACTAGTGCTTAGGAAATCTATTGGAGGCAGAAGCAGTCAAGGGTAGCTTAGGGTTAGGGTTAAGGTTAGGGTTAGGGTTAGGGTACGGCTTAGGGTACGGGTTCGGGTACGGGTTCGGGTACGGCGTAGGGTATGGTTTAGGGTTAGGGTTAGGGTTAGTTTTAGGGTTAGGGCTCGGTTTAGGGTACGGGTTAGGATTAGGGTACGTGTTAGTGTTAGGGTAGGGGTTAGTGTTAGGGTACGCGTTAGGGTTAGGGTAGTTATTAAACCTATCCCACTCTCTAGATACCCCTTAGCACGTCAAGGAATATTATTTGGGGGTCCAGCCATGGAGAAGAGTTTAGACACTAGGAGAAGATAAGGAACACACCCATTATCAAGAAATCACATTAGGATTCTCTTTTTAACCTGTTCCTTAAAACACTAGTGCTTAGGAAATCTATTGGAGGCAGAATCAGTCAAGGGTAGCTTAGGGTTAGGGTTAGGGTTAGGGTTAGGGTTAGGGTACGGCTTAGGGTACGGGTTCGGGTACGGATTCGGGTACGGCATAGGGTATGGGTTAGGTTTAGGGTTAGGGTTAGTTTTAGGGTTAGGGCTCGGTTTATGGTATGGGTTAGTTTTAGGGTACGGGTTAGGGTTAGGGTAGGGGTTAGGGTTAGGGTACGCGTTAGGGTTAGGGTAGTTGTTAAACCTATCTCACTCTCTAGGTACCCCTTAGCACGTCAAGGAATATTATTAGGGGGTCCAGCCATGGAGAAGAGTTTAGACACTAGGAGAAGATAAGGAACACTCCCATTATCAAGAAATCACATTAGGATTCTCTTTTTAACCTGTTCCTTAAAACACTAGTGCTTAGGAAATCTATTGGAGGCAGAAGCAGTCAAGGTTAGCTTAGGGTTAGGGTTAGGGTTAGGGTACGGCTTAGGGTACGGGTTCGGGTACGGGTTCGGGTACGGCGTAGGGTATGGGTTAGGGTTAGGGTTAGGGTTAGTTTTAGGGTTAGGGCTCGGTTTAGGGTAAGGGTTAGGATTAGGGTACGTGTTAGGGTTAGGGTAGGGGATAGGGTTAGGTACGCGTTAGGGTTAGGGTAGTTATTAAACCTATCCCACTCTCTAGGTACCCCTTAGCACGTCAAGGAATATTATTTGGGGGTCCAGCCATGGAGAAGAGTTTAGACACTAGGAGAAGATAAGGAACACACCCATTATCAAGAAATCACATTAGGATTCTCTTTTTAACCTGTTCCTTAAAACACTAGTGCTTAGGAAATCTATTGGAGGCAGAAGCAGTCAAGGGTAGCTTAGGGTTAGGGTTAGGGTTAGGGTACGGCTTTGGGTACGGGTTCGGGTACGGGTTCGGGTACGGCGTAGGGTATGGGTTAGGGTTAGGGTTAGGGTTAGTTATAGGGTTAGGGCTCGGTTTAGGGTACGGGTTAGGATTAGGGTACGTGTTAGGGTTAGGGTAGGGGTTAGGGTTAGGTTACGCGTTAGGGTTAGGCTAGTTATTAAACCTATCCCACTCTCTAGATACCCCTTAGCACGTCAAGGAATATTATTTGGGGGTCCAGCCATGGAGAAGAGTTTAGACACTAGGAGAAGATAAGGAACACACCCATTATCAATAAATCACATTAGGATTCTCTTTTTAACCTGTTCCTTAAAACACTAGTGCTTAGGAATTCTATTGGAGGCAGAAGCAGTCAAGGGTAGCTTAGGGTTAGGGTTAGGGTTAGGGTTAGGGTTAGGGTACGGCTTAGGGTACGGGTTCGGGTACGGGTTCGGGTACGGCGTAGGGTATGGGTTAGGGTTAGGGTTAGGGTTAGTTTTAGGGTTAGGGCTCGGTTTAGGGTACGGGTTAGGATTAGGGTACGTGTTAGGGTTAGGGTAGGGGTTAGGGTTAGGGTACGCGTTAGGGTTAGGCTAGTTATTAAACCTATCCCACTCTCTAGATACCCGTTAGCACGTCAAGGAATATTATTTGGGGGTCCAGCCATGGAGAAGAGTTTAGACACTAGGAGAAGATAAGGAACACACCCATTATCAAGAAATCACATTAGGATTCTCTTTTTAACCTGTTCCTTAAAACACTAGTGCTTAGGAAATCTATTGGAGGCAGAAGCAGTCAAGGGTAGCTTAGGGTTAGGGTTAGGGTTAGGGTTAGGGTTAGGGTACGGCTTAGGGTACGGGTTCGGGTACGGGTTCGGGTTCGGCATAGGGTATGGGTTAGGGTTAGGGTTAGTGTTAGTTTTAGGGTTAGGGCTGGGTTTAGGGTACGGGTTCGGATTAGGGTACGTGTTAGTGTTAGGGTAGGGGTTAGGGTTAGGGTACGCGTTAGGGTTAGGGTAGTTATTAAACCTATCCCACTCTCTAGGTACCCCTTAGCACGTCAAGGAATATTATTTGGGGGTCCAGCCATGGAGAAGAGTTTAGACACTAGGAAAAGATAAGGAACACACCCATTATCAAGAAATCACATTAGGATTCTCTTTTTAACCTGTTCCTTAAAACACTAGTGCTTAGGAAATCTATTGGAGGCAGAAGCAGTCAACGGTAGCTTAGGGTTAGGGTTAGGTTTAGGGTTAGGTTTAGGGTACGGCTTCGGGTACGGGTTCGGGTACGGGTTCGGGTACGGCATAGGGTATGTTTTAGGGTTAGGGTTAGGGTTAGTGTTAGGGTTAGGGCTCGGTTTAGGGTACGGGTTAGGATTAGGGTACGTGTTAGGGTTAGAGTAGGGGTTAGGGTTAGGGTACGCGTTAGGGTTAGGTTAGTTATTAAACCTATCCCACTCTCTAGGTACCCCTTAGCACGTCAAGGAATATTACTTGGGGGTCCAGCCATGGAGAAGAGTTTAGACACTAGGAGAAGATAAGGAACACACCCATTATCAAGAAATCACATTAGGATTCTCTTTTTAACCTGTTCCTTAAAACACTAGTGCTTAGGAAATCTATTGGAGGCAGAAGCAGTCAAGGGTAGCTTAGGGTTAGGGTTAGGGTTAGGGTACGGCTTAGGGTATGGGTTCGGGTACGGGTTCGGGTACGGCGTAGGGTATGGGTTAGGGTTAGGGTTAGGGTTAGTTTTAGGGTTAGCGCTCGGTTTAGGGTACGGGTTAGGATTAGGGTACGTCTTAGGGTTAGGGTAGGGGATAGGGATAGGGTACGCGTTAGGGTTAGGGTAGTTATTAAACCTATCCCACTCTCTAGGTATCCCTTAGCACGTCAAGGAATATTATTTGGGGGTCCAGCCATGGAGAAGAGTTTAGACACTAGGAGAAGATAAGGAACACACCCATTATCAAGAAATCACATTAGGATTCTCTTTTTAACCTGTTCTTTAAAACACTAGTGCTTAGGAAATCTATTGGAGGCAGAATCAGTCAAGGGTAGCTTAGGGTTAGGGTTAGGGTTAGGGTTAGGGTTAGGGTACGGCTTAGGGTACGGGTTCGGGTACGGATTCGGGTACGGCATAGGGTATGGGTTAGGGTTAGGGTTAGGGTTAGTTTTAGGGTTAGGGCTCGGTTTAGGGTATGGGTTAGTTTTAGGGTACGGGTTAGGGTTAGGGTAGGGGTTAGGGTTAGGGTACGCGTTAGGGTTAGGGTAGTTGTTAAACCTATCTCACTCTCTAGGTACCCCTTAGCACGTCAAGGAATATTATTAGGGGGTCCAGCCATGGAGAAGAGTTTAGACACTAGGAGAAGATAAGGAACACACCCATTATCAAGAAATCACATTAGGATTCTCTTTTTAACCTGTTCCTTAAAACACTAGTGCTTAGGAAATCTATTGGAGGCAGAAGCAGTCAAGGTTAGCTTAGGGTTAGGGTTAGGGTTAGGGTACGGCTTAGGGTATGGGTTCGGGTACGGGTTCGGGTACGGCGTAGGGTATGGGTTAGGGTTAGTTTTAGGGTTAGGGCTCGGTTTAGGGTACGGGTTAGGATTAGGGTACGTGTTAGGGTTAGGGTAGGGGTTAGGGTTAGGGTACGCGTTAGGGTTAGGCTAGTTATTAAACCTATCCCACTCTCTAGATACCCCTTAGCACGTTAAGGAATATTATTTGGGGTTCCAGCCATGGAGAAGAGTTTAGACACTAGGAGAAGATAAGGAACACACCCATTATCAAGAAATCACATTAGGATTCTCTTTTTAACCTGTTCCTTAAAACACTAGTGCTTAGGAAATCTATTGGAGGCAGAAGCAGTCAAGGGTAGCTTAGGGTTAGGGCTAGGGTTAGGGTTAGGGTTAGGGTTAGGGTACGGCTTAGGGTACGGGTTCGGGTACGGCTTCGTGTACGGCATAGGGTATGGGTTAGGGTTGGGGTTAGGGTTAGTTTTAGGGTTAGGGCTCGGTTTAGGGTATGGGTTAGGATTAGGGTACGTGTTAGGGTTAGGGTAGGGGTTAGGGTTAGGGTACGCGTTAGGTTTAGGGTAGTTATTAAACCTATCCCACTCTCTAGATACCCCTTAGCACGTCAAGGAATATTATTTGGGGGTCCAGCCATGGAGAAGAGTTTAGACACTAGGAGAAGATAAGGAACACACCCATTATCAAGAAATCACATTAGGATTCTCTTTTTAACCTGTTCCTTAAAACACTAGTGCTTAGGAAATCTATTGGAGGCAGAAGCAGTCAAGGGTAGCTTAGGGTTAGGGTTAGGGTTAGGGTTAGGGTACGGCTTAGGGTAGGGATTCGGGTACGGCTTCGTGTACGGCAAAGGGTATGGGTTAGGGTTAGGGTTAGGGTTAGTTTTAGGGTTAGGTCTCGGTTTAGGGTAAGGGTTAGGATTAGGGTACGTGTTAGGGTTAGGGTAGGGGATAGGGTTAGGTACGCGTTAGGGTTAGGGTAGTTATTAAACCTATCCCACTCTCTAGGTACCCCTTAGCACGTCAAGGAATATTATTTGGGGGTCCAGCCATGGAGAAGAGTTTACACACTAGGAGAAGATAAGGAACACACCCATTATCAAGAAATGACATTAGGATTCTCTTTTTAACCTGTTCCTTAAAACACTAGTGCTTAGGAAATCTATTGGAGGCAGAAGCAGTCAAGGTTAGCTTAGGGTTAGGGTTAGGGTTAGGGTACGGCTTAGGGTACGGGTTCGGGTACGGGTTCGGTTACGGCGTAGGGTATGGGTTAGGGTTAGGGTTAGGGTTAGTTTTAGGGTTAGGGCTGGGTTTAGGGTACGGGTTCGGATTAGGGTACGTGTTAGGGTTAGGGTAGGGGATAGGGTTAGGTACGCGTTAGGGTTAGGGTAGTTATTAAACCTATCCCACTCTCTAGGTACCCCTTAGCACGTCAAGGAATATTATTTGGGGGTCCAGCCATGGAGAAGAGTTTAGACACTAGGAGAAGATAAGGAACACACCCATTATCAAGAAATCACATTAGGATTCTCTTTTTAACCTGTTCCTTAAAACACTAGTGCTTAGGAAATCTATTGGAGGCAGAAGCAGTCAAGGGTAGCTTAGGGTTAGGGTTAGGGTTAGGGTACGGCTTTGGGTACGGGTTCGGGTACGGGTTCGGGTACGGCGTAGGGTATGGGTTAGGGTTAGGGTTAGGGTTAGTTATAGGGTTAGGGCTCGGTTTAGGGTACGGGTTAGGATTAGGGTACGTGTTAGGGTTAGGGTAGGGGTTAGGGTTAGGGTACGCGTTAGGGTTAGGCTAGTTATTAAACCTATCCCACTCTCTAGATACCCCTTAGCACGTCAAGGAATATTATTTGGGGGTCCAGCCATGGAGAAGAGTTTAGACACTAGGAGAAGATAAGGAACACACCCATTATCAATAAATCACATTAGGATTCTCTTTTTAACCTGTTCCTTAAAACACTAGTGCTTAGGAATTCTATTGGAGGCAGAAGCAGTCAAGGGTAGCTTAGGGTTAGGGTTAGGGTTAGGGTTAGGGTTAGGGTACGGCTTAGGGTACGGGTTCGGGTACGGGTTCGGATACGGCGTAGGGTATGGGTTAGGGTTAGTTTTAGGGTTAGGGCTCGGTTTAGGGTACGGGTTAGGATTAGGGTACGTGTTAGGGTTAGGGTAGGGGTTAGGGTTAGGGTACGCGTTAGGGTTAGGCTAGTTATTAAACCTATCCCACTCTCTAGATACCCGTTAGCACGTCAAGGAATATTATTTGGGGGTCCAGCCATGGAGAAGAGTTTAGACACTAGGAGAAGATAAGGAACACACCCATTATCAAGAAATCACATTAGGATTCTCTTTTTAACCTGTTCCTTAAAACACTAGTGCTTAGGAAATCTATTGGAGGCAGAAGCAGTCAAGGGTAGCTTAGGGTTAGGGTTAGGGTTAGGGTTAGGGTTAGGGTACGGCTTAGGGTACGGGTTCGGGTACGGGTTCGGGTTCGGCATAGGGTATGGGTTAGGGTTAGGGTTAGTGTTAGTTTTAGGGTTAGGGCTGGGTTTAGGGTACGGGTTCGGATTAGGGTACGTGTTAGTGTTAGGGTAGGGGTTAGGGTTAGGGTACGCGTTAGGGTTAGGGTAGTTATTAAACCTATCCCACTCTCTAGGTACCCCTTAGCACGTCAAGGAATATTATTTGGGGGTCCAGCCATGGAGAAGAGTTTAGACACTAGGAAAAGATAAGGAACACACCCATTATCAAGAAATCACATTAGGATTCTCTTTTTAACCTGTTCCTTAAAACACTAGTGCTTAGGAAATCTATTGGAGGCAGAAGCAGTCAACGGTAGCTTAGGGTTAGGGTTAGGTTTAGGGTTAGGTTTAGGGTACGGCTTCGGGTACGGGTTCGGGTACGGGTTCGGGTACGGCGTAGGGTATGTTTTAGGGTTAGGGTTAGGGTTAGTGTTAGGGTTAGGGCTCGGTTTAGGGTACGGGTTAGGATTAGGGTACGTGTTAGGGTTAGAGTAGGGGTTAGGGTTAGGGTACGCGTTAGGGTTAGGGTAGTTATTAAACCTATCCCACTCTCCAGATACCCCTTAGCACGTCAAGGAATATTATTTGGGGGTCCAGCCATGGAGAAGAGTTTAGACACTAGGAGAAGATAAGGAACACACCCATTATCAAGAAATCACATTAGGATTCTCTTTTTAACCTGTTCCTTAAATCACTAATGCTTAGGAAATCTATTGGAGGCAGTAGCAGTCAAGGGTAGCTTACGGTTAGGGTTAGGGTTAGGGTTAGGGTACGCCTTACGGTACAGGTTCGGGTACGGGTTCGGGTACGGCGTAGGGTATGGGTTAGGGTTAGGGTTAGGGTTAGTTTTAGGGTTAGGGCTCGGTTTAGGGTACGGGTTAGGATTAGGGTACGTGTTAGGTTTAGGGTAGGGGTTAGGGTTAGGGTACGCGTTAGGGTTAGGGTAGTTATTAAACCTATCCCACTCTCTAGGTACCCCTTAGCACGTCAAGGAATATTACTTGGGGGTCCAGCCATGGAGAAGAGTTTAGACACTAGGAGAAGATAAGGAACACACCCATTATCAAGAAATCACATTAGGATTCTCTTTTTAACCTGTTCCTTAAAACACTAGTGCTTAGGAAATCTATTGGAGGCAGAAGCAGTCAAGGGTAGCTTAGGGTTAGGGTTAGGGTTAGGGTACGGCTTAGGGTATGGGTTCGGGTACGGGTTCGGGTACGGCGTAGGGTATGGGTTAGGGTTAGGGTTAGGGTTAGTTTTAGGGTTAGCGCTCGGTTTAGGGTACGGGTTAGGATTAGGGTACGTCTTAGGGTTAGGGTAGGGGATAGGGATAGGGTACGCGTTAGGGTTAGGGTAGTTATTAAACCTATCCCACTCTCTAGGTATCCCTTAGCACGTCAAGGAATATTATTTGGGGGTCCAGCCATGGAGAAGAGTTTAGACACTAGGAGAAGATAAGGAACACACCCATTATCAAGAAATCACATTAGGATTCTCTTTTTAACCTGTTCTTTAAAACACTAGTGCTTAGGAAATCTATTGGAGGCAGAATCAGTCAAGGGTAGCTTAGGGTTAGGGTTAGGGTTAGGCTTAGGGTTAGGGTACGGCTTAGGGTACGGGTTCGGGTACGGATTCGGGTACGGCATAGGGTATGGGTTAGGGTTAGGGTTAGGGTTAGTTTTAGGGTTAGGGCTCGGTTTATGGTATGGGTTAGTTTTAGGGTACGGGTTAGGGTTAGGGTAGGGGTTAGGGTTAGGGTACGCGTTAGGGTTAGGGTAGTTGTTAAACCTATCTCACTCTCTAGGTACCCCTTAGCACGTCAAGGAATATTATTAGGGGGTCCAGCCATGGAGAAGAGTTTAGACACTAGGAGAAGATAAGGAACACACCCATTATCAAGAAATCACATTAGGATTCTCTTTTTAACCTGTTCCTTAAAACACTAGTGCTTAGGAAATCTATTGGAGGCAGAAGCAGTCAAGGTTAGCTTAGGGTTAGGGTTAGGGTTAGGGTACGGCTTAGGGTACGGGTTCGGGTACGGGTTCGGGTACGGCGTAGGGTATGGGTTAGGGTTAGGGTTAGGGTTAGTTTTAGGGTTAGGGCTCGGTTTAGGGTAAGGGTTAGGATTAGGGTACGTGTTAGGGTTAGGGTAGGGGATAGGGTTAGGTACGCGTTAGGGTTAGGGTAGTTATTAAACCTATCCCACTCTCTAGGTACCCCTTAGCACGTCAAGGAATATTATTTGGGGGTCCAGCCATGGAGAAGAGTTTAGACACTAGGAGAAGATAAGGAACACACCCATTATCAAGAAATCACATTAGGATTCTCTTTTTAACCTGTTCCTTAAAACACTAGTGCTTAGGAAATCTATTGGAGGCAGAAGCAGTCAAGGGTAGCTTAGGGTTAGGGTTAGGGTTAGGGTACGGCTTTGGGTACGGGTTCGGGTACGGGTTCGGGTACGGCGTAGGGTATGGGTTAGGGTTAGGGTTAGGGTTAGTTATAGGGTTAGGGCTCGGTTTAGGGTACGGGTTAGGATTAGGGTACGTGTTAGGGTTAGGGTAGGGGTTAGGGTTAGGTTACGCGTTAGGGTTAGGCTAGTTATTAAACCTATCCCACTCTCTAGATACCCCTTAGCACGTCAAGGAATATTATTTGGGGGTCCAGCCATGGAGAAGAGTTTAGACACTAGGAGAAGATAAGGAACACACCCATTATCAATAAATCACATTAGGATTCTCTTTTTAACCTGTTCCTTAAAACACTAGTGCTTAGGAATTCTATTGGAGGCAGAAGCAGTCAAGGGTAGCTTAGGGTTAGGGTTAGGGTTAGGGTTAGGGTTAGGGTACGGCTTAGGGTACGGGTTCGGGTACGGGTTCGGGTACGGCGTAGGGTATGGGTTAGGGTTAGGGTTAGGGTTAGTTTTAGGGTTAGGGCTCGGTTTAGGGTACGGGTTAGGATTAGGGTACGTGTTAGGGTTAGGGTAGGGGTTAGGGTTAGGGTACGCGTTAGGGTTAGGCTAGTTATTAAACCTATCCCACTCTCTAGATACCCGTTAGCACGTCAAGGAATATTATTTGGGGGTCCAGCCATGGAGAAGAGTTTAGACACTAGGAGAAGATAAGGAACACACCCATTATCAAGAAATCACATTAGGATTCTCTTTTTAACCTGTTCCTTAAAACACTAGTGCTTAGGAAATCTATTGGAGGCAGAAGCAGTCAAGGGTAGCTTAGGGTTAGGGTTAGGGTTAGGGTTAGGGTTAGGGTACGGCTTAGGGTACGGGTTCGGGTACGGGTTCGGGTTCGGCATAGGGTATGGGTTAGGGTTAGGGTTAGTGTTAGTTTTAGGGTTAGGGCTGGGTTTAGGGTACGGGTTCGGATTAGGGTACGTGTTAGTGTTAGGGTAGGGGTTAGGGTTAGGGTACGCGTTAGGGTTAGGGTAGTTATTAAACCTATCCCACTCTCTAGGTACCCCTTAGCACGTCAAGGAATATTATTTGGGGGTCCAGCCATGGAGAAGAGTTTAGACACTAGGAAAAGATAAGGAACACACCCATTATCAAGAAATCACATTAGGATTCTCTTTTTAACCTGTTCCTTAAAACACTAGTGCTTAGGAAATCTATTGGAGGCAGAAGCAGTCAACGGTAGCTTAGGGTTAGGGTTAGGTTTAGGGTTAGGTTTAGGGTACGGCTTCGGGTACGGGTTCGGGTACGGGTTCGGGTACGGCATAGGGTATGTTTTAGGGTTAGGGTTAGGGTTAGTGTTAGGGTTAGGGCTCGGTTTAGGGTACGGGTTAGGATTAGGGTACGTGTTAGGGTTAGAGTAGGGGTTAGGGTTAGGGTACGCGTTAGGGTTAGGTTAGTTATTAAACCTATCCCACTCTCTAGGTACCCCTTAGCACGTCAAGGAATATTACTTGGGGGTCCAGCCATGGAGAAGAGTTTAGACACTAGGAGAAGATAAGGAACACACCCATTATCAAGAAATCACATTAGGATTCTCTTTTTAACCTGTTCCTTAAAACACTAGTGCTTAGGAAATCTATTGGAGGCAGAAGCAGTCAAGGGTAGCTTAGGGTTAGGGTTAGGGTTAGGGTACGGCTTAGGGTATGGGTTCGGGTACGGGTTCGGGTACGGCGTAGGGTATGGGTTAGGGTTAGGGTTAGGGTTAGTTTTAGGGTTAGCGCTCGGTTTAGGGTACGGGTTAGGATTAGGGTACGTCTTAGGGTTAGGGTAGGGGATAGGGATAGGGTACGCGTTAGGGTTAGGGTAGTTATTAAACCTATCCCACTCTCTAGGTATCCCTTAGCACGTCAAGGAATATTATTTGGGGGTCCAGCCATGGAGAAGAGTTTAGACACTAGGAGAAGATAAGGAACACACCCATTATCAAGAAATCACATTAGGATTCTCTTTTTAACCTGTTCTTTAAAACACTAGTGCTTAGGAAATCTATTGGAGGCAGAATCAGTCAAGGGTAGCTTAGGGTTAGGGTTAGGGTTAGGGTTAGGGTTAGGGTACGGCTTAGGGTACGGGTTCGGGTACGGATTCGGGTACGGCATAGGGTATGGGTTAGGGTTAGGGTTAGGGTTAGTTTTAGGGTTAGGGCTCGGTTTAGGGTATGGGTTAGTTTTAGGGTACGGGTTAGGGTTAGGGTAGGGGTTAGGGTTAGGGTACGCGTTAGGGTTAGGGTAGTTGTTAAACCTATCTCACTCTCTAGGTACCCCTTAGCACGTCAAGGAATATTATTAGGGGGTCCAGCCATGGAGAAGAGTTTAGACACTAGGAGAAGATAAGGAACACACCCATTATCAAGAAATCACATTAGGATTCTCTTTTTAACCTGTTCCTTAAAACACTAGTGCTTAGGAAATCTATTGGAGGCAGAAGCAGTCAAGGTTAGCTTAGGGTTAGGGTTAGGGTTAGGGTACGGCTTAGGGTATGGGTTCGGGTACGGGTTCGGGTACGGCGTAGGGTATGGGTTAGGGTTAGTTTTAGGGTTAGGGCTCGGTTTAGGGTACGGGTTAGGATTAGGGTACGTGTTAGGGTTAGGGTAGGGGGGGTTAGGGTTAGGGTACGCGTTAGGGTTAGGCTAGTTATTAAACCTATCCCACTCTCTAGATACCCCTTAGCACGTTAAGGAATATTATTTGGGGTTCCAGCCATGGAGAAGAGTTTAGACACTAGGAGAAGATAAGGAACACACCCATTATCAAGAAATCACATTAGGATTCTCTTTTTAACCTGTTCCTTAAAACACTAGTGCTTAGGAAATCTATTGGAGGCAGAAGCAGTCAAGGGTAGCTTAGGGTTAGGGCTAGGGTTAGGGTTAGGGTTAGGGTTAGGGTACGGCTTAGGGTACGGGTTCGGGTACGGCTTCGTGTACGGCATAGGGTATGGGTTAGGGTTGGGGTTAGGGTTAGTTTTAGGGTTAGGGCTCGGTTTAGGGTATGGGTTAGGATTAGGGTACGTGTTAGGGTTAGGGTAGGGGTTAGGGTTAGGGTACGCGTTAGGTTTAGGGTAGTTATTAAACCTATCCCACTCTCTAGATACCCCTTAGCACGTCAAGGAATATTATTTGGGGGTCCAGCCATGGAGAAGAGTTTAGACACTAGGAGAAGATAAGGAACACACCCATTATCAAGAAATCACATTAGGATTCTCTTTTTAACCTGTTCCTTAAAACACTAGTGCTTAGGAAATCTATTGGAGGCAGAAGCAGTCAAGGGTAGCTTAGGGTTAGGGTTAGGGTTAGGGTTAGGGTACGGCTTAGGGTAGGGATTCGGGTACGGCTTCGTGTACGGCAAAGGGTATGGGTTAGGGTTAGGGTTAGGGTTAGTTTTAGGGTTAGGTCTCGGTTTAGGGTAAGGGTTAGGATTAGGGTACGTGTTAGGGTTAGGGTAGGGGATAGGGTTAGGTACGCGTTAGGGTTAGGGTAGTTATTAAACCTATCCCACTCTCTAGGTACCCCTTAGCACGTCAAGGAATATTATTTGGGGGTCCAGCCATGGAGAAGAGTTTACACACTAGGAGAAGATAAGGAACACACCCATTATCAAGAAATGACATTAGGATTCTCTTTTTAACCTGTTCCTTAAAACACTAGTGCTTAGGAAATCTATTGGAGGCAGAAGCAGTCAAGGTTAGCTTAGGGTTAGGGTTAGGGTTAGGGTACGGCTTAGGGTACGGGTTCGGGTACGGGTTCGGTTACGGCGTAGGGTATGGGTTAGGGTTAGGGTTAGGGTTAGTTTTAGGGTTAGGGCTGGGTTTAGGGTACGGGTTCGGATTAGGGTACGTGTTAGGGTTAGGGTAGGGGATAGGGTTAGGTACGCGTTAGGGTTAGGGTAGTTATTAAACCTATCCCACTCTCTAGGTACCCCTTAGCACGTCAAGGAATATTATTTGGGGGTCCAGCCATGGAGAAGAGTTTAGACACTAGGAGAAGATAAGGAACACACCCATTATCAAGAAATCACATTAGGATTCTCTTTTTAACCTGTTCCTTAAAACACTAGTGCTTAGGAAATCTATTGGAGGCAGAAGCAGTCAAGGGTAGCTTAGGGTTAGGGTTAGGGTTAGGGTACGGCTTTGGGTACGGGTTCGGGTACGGGTTCGGGTACGGCGTAGGGTATGGGTTAGGGTTAGGGTTAGGGTTAGTTATAGGGTTAGGGCTCGGTTTAGGGTACGGGTTAGGATTAGGGTACGTGTTAGGGTTAGGGTAGGGGTTAGGGTTAGGGTACGCGTTAGGGTTAGGCTAGTTATTAAACCTATCCCACTCTCTAGATACCCCTTAGCACGTCAAGGAATATTATTTGGGGGTCCAGCCATGGAGAAGAGTTTAGACACTAGGAGAAGATAAGGAACACACCCATTATCAATAAATCACATTAGGATTCTCTTTTTAACCTGTTCCTTAAAACACTAGTGCTTAGGAATTCTATTGGAGGCAGAAGCAGTCAAGGGTAGCTTAGGGTTAGGGTTAGGGTTAGGGTTAGGGTTAGGGTACGGCTTAGGGTACGGGTTCGGGTACGGGTTCGGATACGGCGTAGGGTATGGGTTAGGGTTAGTTTTAGGGTTAGGGCTCGGTTTAGGGTACGGGTTAGGATTAGGGTACGTGTTAGGGTTAGGGTAGGGGTTAGGGTTAGGGTACGCGTTAGGGTTAGGCTAGTTATTAAACCTATCCCACTCTCTAGATACCCGTTAGCACGTCAAGGAATATTATTTGGGGGTCCAGCCATGGAGAAGAGTTTAGACACTAGGAGAAGATAAGGAACACACCCATTATCAAGAAATCACATTAGGATTCTCTTTTTAACCTGTTCCTTAAAACACTAGTGCTTAGGAAATCTATTGGAGGCAGAAGCAGTCAAGGGTAGCTTAGGGTTAGGGTTAGGGTTAGGGTTAGGGTTAGGGTACGGCTTAGGGTACGGGTTCGGGTACGGGTTCGGGTTCGGCATAGGGTATGGGTTAGGGTTAGGGTTAGTGTTAGTTTTAGGGTTAGGGCTGGGTTTAGGGTACGGGTTCGGATTAGGGTACGTGTTAGTGTTAGGGTAGGGGTTAGGGTTAGGGTACGCGTTAGGGTTAGGGTAGTTATTAAACCTATCCCACTCTCTAGGTACCCCTTAGCACGTCAAGGAATATTATTTGGGGGTCCAGCCATGGAGAAGAGTTTAGACACTAGGAAAAGATAAGGAACACACCCATTATCAAGAAATCACATTAGGATTCTCTTTTTAACCTGTTCCTTAAAACACTAGTGCTTAGGAAATCTATTGGAGGCAGAAGCAGTCAACGGTAGCTTAGGGTTAGGGTTAGGTTTAGGGTTAGGTTTAGGGTACGGCTTCGGGTACGGGTTCGGGTACGGGTTCGGGTACGGCGTAGGGTATGTTTTAGGGTTAGGGTTAGGGTTAGTGTTAGGGTTAGGGCTCGGTTTAGGGTACGGGTTAGGATTAGGGTACGTGTTAGGGTTAGAGTAGGGGTTAGGGTTAGGGTACGCGTTAGGGTTAGGGTAGTTATTAAACCTATCCCACTCTCCAGATACCCCTTAGCACGTCAAGGAATATTATTTGGGGGTCCAGCCATGGAGAAGAGTTTAGACACTAGGAGAAGATAAGGAACACACCCATTATCAAGAAATCACATTAGGATTCTCTTTTTAACCTGTTCCTTAAATCACTAATGCTTAGGAAATCTATTGGAGGCAGTAGCAGTCAAGGGTAGCTTACGGTTAGGGTTAGGGTTAGGGTTAGGGTACGCCTTACGGTACAGGTTCGGGTACGGGTTCGGGTACGGCGTAGGGTATGGGTTAGGGTTAGGGTTAGGGTTAGTTTTAGGGTTAGGGCTCGGTTTAGGGTACGGGTTAGGATTAGGGTACGTGTTAGGTTTAGGGTAGGGGTTAGGGTTAGGGTACGCGTTAGGGTTAGGGTAGTTATTAAACCTATCCCACTCTCTAGGTACCCCTTAGCACGTCAAGGAATATTACTTGGGGGTCCAGCCATGGAGAAGAGTTTAGACACTAGGAGAAGATAAGGAACACACCCATTATCAAGAAATCACATTAGGATTCTCTTTTTAACCTGTTCCTTAAAACACTAGTGCTTAGGAAATCTATTGGAGGCAGAAGCAGTCAAGGGTAGCTTAGGGTTAGGGTTAGGGTTAGGGTACGGCTTAGGGTATGGGTTCGGGTACGGGTTCGGGTACGGCGTAGGGTATGGGTTAGGGTTAGGGTTAGGGTTAGTTTTAGGGTTAGCGCTCGGTTTAGGGTACGGGTTAGGATTAGGGTACGTCTTAGGGTTAGGGTAGGGGATAGGGATAGGGTACGCGTTAGGGTTAGGGTAGTTATTAAACCTATCCCACTCTCTAGGTATCCCTTAGCACGTCAAGGAATATTATTTGGGGGTCCAGCCATGGAGAAGAGTTTAGACACTAGGAGAAGATAAGGAACACACCCATTATCAAGAAATCACATTAGGATTCTCTTTTTAACCTGTTCTTTAAAACACTAGTGCTTAGGAAATCTATTGGAGGCAGAATCAGTCAAGGGTAGCTTAGGGTTAGGGTTAGGGTTAGGCTTAGGGTTAGGGTACGGCTTAGGGTACGGGTTCGGGTACGGATTCGGGTACGGCATAGGGTATGGGTTAGGGTTAGGGTTAGGGTTAGTTTTAGGGTTAGGGCTCGGTTTATGGTATGGGTTAGTTTTAGGGTACGGGTTAGGGTTAGGGTAGGGGTTAGGGTTAGGGTACGCGTTAGGGTTAGGGTAGTTGTTAAACCTATCTCACTCTCTAGGTACCCCTTAGCACGTCAAGGAATATTATTAGGGGGTCCAGCCATGGAGAAGAGTTTAGACACTAGGAGAAGATAAGGAACACACCCATTATCAAGAAATCACATTAGGATTCTCTTTTTAACCTGTTCCTTAAAACACTAGTGCTTAGGAAATCTATTGGAGGCAGAAGCAGTCAAGGTTAGCTTAGGGTTAGGGTTAGGGTTAGGGTACGGCTTAGGGTACGGGTTCGGGTACGGGTTCGGGTACGGCGTAGGGTATGGGTTAGGGTTAGGGTTAGGGTTAGTTTTAGGGTTAGGGCTCGGTTTAGGGTAAGGGTTAGGATTAGGGTACGTGTTAGGGTTAGGGTAGGGGATAGGGTTAGGTACGCGTTAGGGTTAGGGTAGTTATTAAACCTATCCCACTCTCTAGGTACCCCTTAGCACGTCAAGGAATATTATTTGGGGGTCCAGCCATGGAGAAGAGTTTAGACACTAGGAGAAGATAAGGAACACACCCATTATCAAGAAATCACATTAGGATTCTCTTTTTAACCTGTTCCTTAAAACACTAGTGCTTAGGAAATCTATTGGAGGCAGAAGCAGTCAAGGGTAGCTTAGGGTTAGGGTTAGGGTTAGGGTACGGCTTTGGGTACGGGTTCGGGTACGGGTTCGGGTACGGCGTAGGGTATGGGTTAGGGTTAGGGTTAGGGTTAGTTATAGGGTTAGGGCTCGGTTTAGGGTACGGGTTAGGATTAGGGTACGTGTTAGGGTTAGGGTAGGGGTTAGGGTTAGGGTACGCGTTAGGGTTAGGCTAGTTATTAAACCTATCCCACTCTCTAGATACCCCTTAGCACGTCAAGGAATATTATTTGGGGGTCCAGCCATGGAGAAGAGTTTAGACACTAGGAGAAGATAAGGAACACACCCATTATCAATAAATCACATTAGGATTCTCTTTTTAACCTGTTCCTTAAAACACTAGTGCTTAGGAATTCTATTGGAGGCAGAAGCAGTCAAGGGTAGCTTAGGGTTAGGGTTAGGGTTAGGGTTAGGGTTAGGGTACGGCTTAGGGTACGGGTTCGGGTACGGGTTCGGGTACGGCGTAGGGTATGGGTTAGGGTTAGGGTTAGGGTTAGTTTTAGGGTTAGGGCTCGGTTTAGGGTACGGGTTAGGATTAGGGTACGTGTTAGGGTTAGGGTAGGGGTTAGGGTTAGGGTACGCGTTAGGGTTAGGCTAGTTATTAAACCTATCCCACTCTCTAGATACCCGTTAGCACGTCAAGGAATATTATTTGGGGGTCCAGCCATGGAGAAGAGTTTAGACACTAGGAGAAGATAAGGAACACACCCATTATCAAGAAATCACATTAGGATTCTCTTTTTAACCTGTTCCTTAAAACACTAGTGCTTAGGAAATCTATTGGAGGCAGAAGCAGTCAAGGGTAGCTTAGGGTTAGGGTTAGGGTTAGGGTTAGGGTTAGGGTACGGCTTAGGGTACGGGTTCGGGTACGGGTTCGGGTTCGGCATAGGGTATGGGTTAGGGTTAGGGTTAGTGTTAGTTTTAGGGTTAGGGCTGGGTTTAGGGTACGGGTTCGGATTAGGGTACGTGTTAGTGTTAGGGTAGGGGTTAGGGTTAGGGTACGCGTTAGGGTTAGGGTAGTTATTAAACCTATCCCACTCTCTAGGTACCCCTTAGCACGTCAAGGAATATTATTTGGGGGTCCAGCCATGGAGAAGAGTTTAGACACTAGGAAAAGATAAGGAACACACCCATTATCAAGAAATCACATTAGGATTCTCTTTTTAACCTGTTCCTTAAAACACTAGTGCTTAGGAAATCTATTGGAGGCAGAAGCAGTCAACGGTAGCTTAGGGTTAGGGTTAGGTTTAGGGTTAGGTTTAGGGTACGGCTTCGGGTACGGGTTCGGGTACGGGTTCGGGTACGGCGTAGGGTATGTTTTAGGGTTAGGGTTAGTGTTAGGGTTAGGGCTCGGTTTAGGGTACGGGTTAGGATTAGGGTACGTGTTAGGGTTAGAGTAGGGGTTAGGGTTAGGGTACGCGTTAGGGTTAGGTTAGTTATTAAACCTATCCCACTCTCTAGGTACCCCTTAGCACGTCAAGGAATATTACTTGGGGGTCCAGCCATGGAGAAGAGTTTAGACACTAGGAGAAGATAAGGAACACACCCATTATCAAGAAATCACATTAGGATTCTCTTTTTAACCTGTTCCTTAAAACACTAGTGCTTAGGAAATCTATTGGAGGCAGAAGCAGTCAAGGGTAGCTTAGGGTTAGGGTTAGGGTTAGGGTACGGCTTAGGGTATGGGTTCGGGTACGGGTTCGGGTACGGCGTAGGGTATGGGTTAGGGTTAGGGTTAGGGTTAGTTTTAGGGTTAGCGCTCGGTTTAGGGTACGGGTTAGGATTAGGGTACGTCTTAGGGTTAGGGTAGGGGATAGGGATAGGGTACGCGTTAGGGTTAGGGTAGTTATTAAACCTATCCCACTCTCTAGGTATCCCTTAGCACGTCAAGGAATATTATTTGGGGGTCCAGCCATGGAGAAGAGTTTAGACACTAGGAGAAGATAAGGAACACACCCATTATCAAGAAATCACATTAGGATTCTCTTTTTAACCTGTTCTTTAAAACACTAGTGCTTAGGAAATCTATTGGAGGCAGAATCAGTCAAGGGTAGCTTAGGGTTAGGGTTAGGGTTAGGGTTAGGGTTAGGGTACGGCTTAGGGTACGGGTTCGGGTACGGATTCGGGTACGGCATAGGGTATGGGTTAGGGTTAGGGTTAGGGTTAGTTTTAGGGTTAGGGCTCGGTTTAGGGTATGGGTTAGTTTTAGGGTACGGGTTAGGGTTAGGGTAGGGGTTAGGGTTAGGGTACGCGTTAGGGTTAGGGTAGTTGTTAAACCTATCTCACTCTCTAGGTACCCCTTAGCACGTCAAGGAATATTATTAGGGGGTCCAGCCATGGAGAAGAGTTTAGACACTAGGAGAAGATAAGGAACACACCCATTATCAAGAAATCACATTAGGATTCTCTTTTTAACCTGTTCCTTAAAACACTAGTGCTTAGGAAATCTATTGGAGGCAGAAGCAGTCAAGGGTAGCTTAGGGTTAGGGTTAAGGTTAGGGTTAGGGTTAGGGTACGGCTTAGGGTACGGGTTCGGGTACGGGTTCGGGTACGGCGTAGGGTATGGTTTAGGGTTAGGGTTAGGGTTAGTTTTAGGGTTAGGGCTCGGTTTAGGGTACGGGTTAGGATTAGGGTACGTGTTAGTGTTAGGGTAGGGGTTAGTGTTAGGGTACGCGTTAGGGTTAGGGTAGTTATTAAACCTATCCCACTCTCTAGATACCCCTTAGCACGTCAAGGAATATTATTTGGGGGTCCAGCCATGGAGAAGAGTTTAGACACTAGGAGAAGATAAGGAACACACCCATTATCAAGAAATCACATTAGGATTCTCTTTTTAACCTGTTCCTTAAAACACTAGTGCTTAGGAAATCTATTGGAGGCAGAATCAGTCAAGGGTAGCTTAGGGTTAGGGTTAGGGTTAGGGTTAGGGTTAGGGTACGGCTTAGGGTACGGGTTCGGGTACGGATTCGGGTACGGCATAGGGTATGGGTTAGGTTTAGGGTTAGGGTTAGTTTTAGGGTTAGGGCTCGGTTTATGGTATGGGTTAGTTTTAGGGTACGGGTTAGGGTTAGGGTAGGGGTTAGGGTTAGGGTACGCGTTAGGGTTAGGGTAGTTGTTAAACCTATCTCACTCTCTAGGTACCCCTTAGCACGTCAAGGAATATTATTAGGGGGTCCAGCCATGGAGAAGAGTTTAGACACTAGGAGAAGATAAGGAACACTCCCATTATCAAGAAATCACATTAGGATTCTCTTTTTAACCTGTTCCTTAAAACACTAGTGCTTAGGAAATCTATTGGAGGCAGAAGCAGTCAAGGTTAGCTTAGGGTTAGGGTTAGGGTTAGGGTACGGCTTAGGGTACAGGTTCGGGTACGGGTTCGGGTACGGCGTAGGGTATGGGTTAGGGTTAGGGTTAGGGTTAGTTTTAGGGTTAGGGCTCGGTTTAGGGTAAGGGTTAGGATTAGGGTACGTGTTAGGGTTAGGGTAGGGGATAGGGTTAGGTACGCGTTAGGGTTAGGGTAGTTATTAAACCTATCCCACTCTCTAGGTACCCCTTAGCACGTCAAGGAATATTATTTGGGGGTCCAGCCATGGAGAAGAGTTTAGACACTAGGAGAAGATAAGGAACACACCCATTATCAAGAAATCACATTAGGATTCTCTTTTTAACCTGTTCCTTAAAACACTAGTGCTTAGGAAATCTATTGGAGGCAGAAGCAGTCAAGGGTAGCTTAGGGTTAGGGTTAGGGTTAGGGTACGGCTTTGGGTACGGGTTCGGGTACGGGTTCGGGTACGGCGTAGGGTATGGGTTAGGGTTAGGGTTAGGGTTAGTTATAGGGTTAGGGCTCGGTTTAGGGTACGGGTTAGGATTAGGGTACGTGTTAGGGTTAGGGTAGGGGTTAGGGTTAGGTTACGCGTTAGGGTTAGGCTAGTTATTAAACCTATCCCACTCTCTAGATACCCCTTAGCACGTCAAGGAATATTATTTGGGGGTCCAGCCATGGAGAAGAGTTTAGACACTAGGAGAAGATAAGGAACACACCCATTATCAATAAATCACATTAGGATTCTCTTTTTAACCTGTTCCTTAAAACACTAGTGCTTAGGAATTCTATTGGAGGCAGAAGCAGTCAAGGGTAGCTTAGGGTTAGGGTTAGGGTTAGGGTTAGGGTTAGGGTACGGCTTAGGGTACGGGTTCGGGTACGGGTTCGGGTACGGCGTAGGGTATGGGTTAGGGTTAGGGTTAGGGTTAGTTTTAGGGTTAGGGCTCGGTTTAGGGTACGGGTTAGGATTAGGGTACGTGTTAGGGTTAGGGTAGGGGTTAGGGTTAGGGTACGCGTTAGGGTTAGGCTAGTTATTAAACCTATCCCACTCTCTAGATACCCGTTAGCACGTCAAGGAATATTATTTGGGGGTCCAGCCATGGAGAAGAGTTTAGACACTAGGAGAAGATAAGGAACACACCCATTATCAAGAAATCACATTAGGATTCTCTTTTTAACCTGTTCCTTAAAACACTAGTGCTTAGGAAATCTATTGGAGGCAGAAGCAGTCAAGGGTAGCTTAGGGTTAGGGTTAGGGTTAGGGTTAGGGTTAGGGTACGGCTTAGGGTACGGGTTCGGGTACGGGTTCGGGTTCGGCATAGGGTATGGGTTAGGGTTAGGGTTAGTGTTAGTTTTAGGGTTAGGGCTGGGTTTAGGGTACGGGTTCGGATTAGGGTACGTGTTAGTGTTAGGGTAGGGGTTAGGGTTAGGGTACGCGTTAGGGTTAGGGTAGTTATTAAACCTATCCCACTCTCTAGGTACCCCTTAGCACGTCAAGGAATATTATTTGGGGGTCCAGCCATGGAGAAGAGTTTAGACACTAGGAGAAGATAAGGAACACACCCATTATCAAGAAATCACATTAGGATTCTCTTTTTAACCTGTTCCTTAAAACACTAGTGCTTAGGAAATCTATTGGAGGCAGAAGCAGTCAAGGGTAGCTTAGGGTTAGGGTTAGGGTTAGGGTTAGGTTTAGGGTACGGCTTCGGGTACGGGTTCGGGTACGGGTTCGGGTACGGCGTAGGGTATGTTTTAGGGTTAGGGTTAGGGTTAGTGTTAGGGTTAGGGCTCGGTTTAGGGTACGGGTTAGGATTAGGGTACGTGTTAGGGTTAGAGTAGGGGTTAGGGTTAGGGTACGCGTTAGGGTTAGGGTAGTTATTAAACCTATCCCACTCTCCAGATACCCCTTAGCACGTCAAGGAATATTATTTGGGGGTCCAGCCATGGAGAAGAGTTTAGACACTAGGAGAAGATAAGGAACACACCCATTATCAAGAAATCACATTAGGATTCTCTTTTTAACCTGTTCCTTAAATCACTAATGCTTAGGAAATCTATTGGAGGCAGTAGCAGTCAAGGGTAGCTTACGGTTAGGGTTAGGGTTAGGGTTAGGGTACGCCTTACGGTACAGGTTCGGGTACGGGTTCGGGTACGGCGTAGGGTATGGGTTAGGGTTAGGGTTAGGGTTAGTTTTAGGGTTAGGGCTCGGTTTAGGGTACGGGTTAGGATTAGGGTACGTGTTAGGTTTAGGGTAGGGGTTAGGGTTAGGGTACGCGTTAGGGTTAGGGTAGTTATTAAACCTATCCCACTCTCTAGGTACCCCTTAGCACGTCAAGGAATATTACTTGGGGGTCCAGCCATGGAGAAGAGTTTAGACACTAGGAGAAGATAAGGAACACACCCATTATCAAGAAATCACATTAGGATTCTCTTTTTAACCTGTTCCTTAAAACACTAGTGCTTAGGAAATCTATTGGAGGCAGAAGCAGTCAAGGGTAGCTTAGGGTTAGGGTTAGGGTTAGGGTACGGCTTAGGGTATGGGTTCGGGTACGGGTTCGGGTACGGCGTAGGGTATGGGTTAGGGTTAGGGTTAGGGTTAGTTTTAGGGTTAGCGCTCGGTTTAGGGTACGGGTTAGGATTAGGGTACGTCTTAGGGTTAGGGTAGGGGATAGGGATAGGGTACGCGTTAGGGTTAGGGTAGTTATTAAACCTATCCCACTCTCTAGGTATCCCTTAGCACGTCAAGGAATATTATTTGGGGGTCCAGCCATGGAGAAGAGTTTAGACACTAGGAGAAGATAAGGAACACACCCATTATCAAGAAATCACATTAGGATTCTCTTTTTAACCTGTTCTTTAAAACACTAGTGCTTAGGAAATCTATTGGAGGCAGAATCAGTCAAGGGTAGCTTAGGGTTAGGGTTAGGGTTAGGCTTAGGGTTAGGGTACGGCTTAGGGTACGGGTTCGGGTACGGATTCGGGTACGGCATAGGGTATGGGTTAGGGTTAGGGTTAGGGTTAGTTTTAGGGTTAGGGCTCGGTTTATGGTATGGGTTAGTTTTAGGGTACGGGTTAGGGTTAGGGTAGGGGTTAGGGTTAGGGTACGCGTTAGGGTTAGGGTAGTTGTTAAACCTATCTCACTCTCTAGGTACCCCTTAGCACGTCAAGGAATATTATTAGGGGGTCCAGCCATGGAGAAGAGTTTAGACACTAGGAGAAGATAAGGAACACACCCATTATCAAGAAATCACATTAGGATTCTCTTTTTAACCTGTTCCTTAAAACACTAGTGCTTAGGAAATCTATTGGAGGCAGAAGCAGTCAAGGTTAGCTTAGGGTTAGGGTTAGGGTTAGGGTACGGCTTAGGGTACGGGTTCGGGTACGGGTTCGGGTACGGCGTAGGGTATGGGTTAGGGTTAGGGTTAGGGTTAGTTTTAGGGTTAGGGCTCGGTTTAGGGTAAGGGTTAGGATTAGGGTACGTGTTAGGGTTAGGGTAGGGGATAGGGTTAGGTACGCGTTAGGGTTAGGGTAGTTATTAAACCTATCCCACTCTCTAGGTACCCCTTAGCACGTCAAGGAATATTATTTGGGGGTCCAGCCATGGAGAAGAGTTTAGACACTAGGAGAAGATAAGGAACACACCCATTATCAAGAAATCACATTAGGATTCTCTTTTTAACCTGTTCCTTAAAACACTAGTGCTTAGGAAATCTATTGGAGGCAGAAGCAGTCAAGGGTAGCTTAGGGTTAGGGTTAGGGTTAGGGTACGGCTTTGGGTACGGGTTCGGGTACGGGTTCGGGTACGGCGTAGGGTATGGGTTAGGGTTAGGGTTAGGGTTAGTTATAGGGTTAGGGCTCGGTTTAGGGTACGGGTTAGGATTAAGGTACGTGTTAGGGTTAGGGTAGGGGTTAGGGTTAGGGTACGCGTTAGGGTTAGGCTAGTTATTAAACCTATCCCACTCTCTAGATACCCCTTAGCACGTCAAGGAATATTATTTGGGGGTCCAGCCATGGAGAAGAGTTTAGACACTAGGAGAAGATAAGGAACACACCCATTATCAATAAATCACATTAGGATTCTCTTTTTAACCTGTTCCTTAAAACACTAGTGCTTAGGAATTCTATTGGAGGCAGAAGCAGTCAAGGGTAGCTTAGGGTTAGGGTTAGGGTTAGGGTTAGGGTTAGGGTACGGCTTAGGGTACGGGTTCGGGTACGGGTTCGGGTACGGCGTAGGGTATGGGTTAGGGTTAGGGTTAGGGTTAGTTTTAGGGTTAGGGCTCGGTTTAGGGTACGGGTTAGGATTAGGGTACGTGTTAGGGTTAGGGTAGGGGTTAGGGTTAGGGTACGCGTTAGGGTTAGGCTAGTTATTAAACCTATCCCACTCTCTAGATACCCGTTAGCACGTCAAGGAATATTATTTGGGGGTCCAGCCATGGAGAAGAGTTTAGACACTAGGAGAAGATAAGGAACACACCCATTATCAAGAAATCACATTAGGATTCTCTTTTTAACCTGTTCCTTAAAACACTAGTGCTTAGGAAATCTATTGGAGGCAGAAGCAGTCAAGGGTAGCTTAGGGTTAGGGTTAGGGTTAGGGTTAGGGTTAGGGTACGGCTTAGGGTACGGGTTCGGGTACGGGTTCGGGTTCGGCATAGGGTATGGGTTAGGGTTAGGGTTAGTGTTAGTTTTAGGGTTAGGGCTGGGTTTAGGGTACGGGTTCGGATTAGGGTACGTGTTAGTGTTAGGGTAGGGGTTAGGGTTAGGGTACGCGTTAGGGTTAGGGTAGTTATTAAACCTATCCCACTCTCTAGGTACCCCTTAGCACGTCAAGGAATATTATTTGGGGGTCCAGCCATGGAGAAGAGTTTAGACACTAGGAAAAGATAAGGAACACACCCATTATCAAGAAATCACATTAGGATTCTCTTTTTAACCTGTTCCTTAAAACACTAGTGCTTAGGAAATCTATTGGAGGCAGAAGCAGTCAACGGTAGCTTAGGGTTAGGGTTAGGTTTAGGGTTAGGTTTAGGGTACGGCTTCGGGTACGGGTTCGGGTACGGGTTCGGGTACGGCGTAGGGTATGTTTTAGGGTTAGGGTTAGTGTTAGGGTTAGGGCTCGGTTTAGGGTACGGGTTAGGATTAGGGTACGTGTTAGGGTTAGAGTAGGGGTTAGGGTTAGGGTACGCGTTAGGGTTAGGTTAGTTATTAAACCTATCCCACTCTCTAGGTACCCCTTAGCACGTCAAGGAATATTACTTGGGGGTCCAGCCATGGAGAAGAGTTTAGACACTAGGAGAAGATAAGGAACACACCCATTATCAAGAAATCACATTAGGATTCTCTTTTTAACCTGTTCCTTAAAACACTAGTGCTTAGGAAATCTATTGGAGGCAGAAGCAGTCAAGGGTAGCTTAGGGTTAGGGTTAGGGTTAGGGTACGGCTTAGGGTATGGGTTCGGGTACGGGTTCGGGTACGGCGTAGGGTATGGGTTAGGGTTAGGGTTAGGGTTAGTTTTAGGGTTAGCGCTCGGTTTAGGGTACGGGTTAGGATTAGGGTACGTCTTAGGGTTAGGGTAGGGGATAGGGATAGGGTACGCGTTAGGGTTAGGGTAGTTATTAAACCTATCCCACTCTCTAGGTATCCCTTAGCACGTCAAGGAATATTATTTGGGGGTCCAGCCATGGAGAAGAGTTTAGACACTAGGAGAAGATAAGGAACACACCCATTATCAAGAAATCACATTAGGATTCTCTTTTTAACCTGTTCTTTAAAACACTAGTGCTTAGGAAATCTATTGGAGGCAGAATCAGTCAAGGGTAGCTTAGGGTTAGGGTTAGGGTTAGGGTTAGGGTTAGGGTACGGCTTAGGGTACGGGTTCGGGTACGGATTCGGGTACGGCATAGGGTATGGGTTAGGGTTAGGGTTAGGGTTAGTTTTAGGGTTAGGGCTCGGTTTAGGGTATGGGTTAGTTTTAGGGTACGGGTTAGGGTTAGGGTAGGGGTTAGGGTTAGGGTACGCGTTAGGGTTAGGGTAGTTGTTAAACCTATCTCACTCTCTAGGTACCCCTTAGCACGTCAAGGAATATTATTAGGGGGTCCAGCCATGGAGAAGAGTTTAGACACTAGGAGAAGATAAGGAACACACCCATTATCAAGAAATCACATTAGGATTCTCTTTTTAACCTGTTCCTTAAAACACTAGTGCTTAGGAAATCTATTGGAGGCAGAAGCAGTCAAGGGTAGCTTAGGGTTAGGGTTAAGGTTAGGGTTAGGGTTAGGGTACGGCTTAGGGTACGGGTTCGGGTACGGGTTCGGGTACGGCGTAGGGTATGGTTTAGGGTTAGGGTTAGGGTTAGTTTTAGGGTTAGGGCTCGGTTTAGGGTACGGGTTAGGATTAGGGTACGTGTTAGTGTTAGGGTAGGGGTTAGTGTTAGGGTACGCGTTAGGGTTAGGGTAGTTATTAAACCTATCCCACTCTCTAGATACCCCTTAGCACGTCAAGGAATATTATTTGGGGGTCCAGCCATGGAGAAGAGTTTAGACACTAGGAGAAGATAAGGAACACACCCATTATCAAGAAATCACATTAGGATTCTCTTTTTAACCTGTTCCTTAAAACACTAGTGCTTAGGAAATCTATTGGAGGCAGAATCAGTCAAGGGTAGCTTAGGGTTAGGGTTAGGGTTAGGGTTAGGGTTAGGGTACGGCTTAGGGTACGGGTTCGGGTACGGATTCGGGTACGGCATAGGGTATGGGTTAGGTTTAGGGTTAGGGTTAGTTTTAGGGTTAGGGCTCGGTTTATGGTATGGGTTAGTTTTAGGGTACGGGTTAGGGTTAGGGTAGGGGTTAGGGTTAGGGTACGCGTTAGGGTTAGGGTAGTTGTTAAACCTATCTCACTCTCTAGGTACCCCTTAGCACGTCAAGGAATATTATTAGGGGGTCCAGCCATGGAGAAGAGTTTAGACACTAGGAGAAGATAAGGAACACTCCCATTATCAAGAAATCACATTAGGATTCTCTTTTTAACCTGTTCCTTAAAACACTAGTGCTTAGGAAATCTATTGGAGGCAGAAGCAGTCAAGGTTAGCTTAGGGTTAGGGTTAGGGTTAGGGTACGGCTTAGGGTACGGGTTCGGGTACGGGTTCGGGTACGGCGTAGGGTATGGGTTAGGGTTAGGGTTAGGGTTAGTTTTAGGGTTAGGGCTCGGTTTAGGGTAAGGGTTAGGATTAGGGTACGTGTTAGGGTTAGGGTAGGGGATAGGGTTAGGTACGCGTTAGGGTTAGGGTAGTTATTAAACCTATCCCACTCTCTAGGTACCCCTTAGCACGTCAAGGAATATTATTTGGGGGTCCAGCCATGGAGAAGAGTTTAGACACTAGGAGAAGATAAGGAACACACCCATTATCAAGAAATCACATTAGGATTCTCTTTTTAACCTGTTCCTTAAAACACTAGTGCTTAGGAAATCTATTGGAGGCAGAAGCAGTCAAGGGTAGCTTAGGGTTAGGGTTAGGGTTAGGGTACGGCTTTGGGTACGGGTTCGGGTACGGGTTCGGGTACGGCGTAGGGTATGGGTTAGGGTTAGGGTTAGGGTTAGTTATAGGGTTAGGGCTCGGTTTAGGGTACGGGTTAGGATTAGGGTACGTGTTAGGGTTAGGGTAGGGGTTAGGGTTAGGTTACGCGTTAGGGTTAGGCTAGTTATTAAACCTATCCCACTCTCTAGATACCCCTTAGCACGTCAAGGAATATTATTTGGGGGTCCAGCCATGGAGAAGAGTTTAGACACTAGGAGAAGATAAGGAACACACCCATTATCAATAAATCACATTAGTATTCTCTTTTTAACCTGTTCCTTAAAACACTAGTGCTTAGGAATTCTATTGGAGGCAGAAGCAGTCAAGGGTAGCTTAGGGTTAGGGTTAGGGTTAGGGTTAGGGTTAGGGTACGGCTTAGGGTACGGGTTCGGGTACGGGTTCGGGTACGGCGTAGGGTATGGGTTAGGGTTAGGGTTAGGGTTAGTTTTAGGGTTAGGGCTCGGTTTAGGGTACGGGTTAGGATTAGGGTACGTGTTAGGGTTAGGGTAGGGGTTAGGGTTAGGGTACGCGTTAGGGTTAGGCTAGTTATTAAACCTATCCCACTCTCTAGATACCCGTTAGCACGTCAAGGAATATTATTTGGGGGTCCAGCCATGGAGAAGAGTTTAGACACTAGGAGAAGATAAGGAACACACCCATTATCAAGAAATCACATTAGGATTCTCTTTTTAACCTGTTCCTTAAAACACTAGTGCTTAGGAAATCTATTGGAGGCAGAAGCAGTCAAGGGTAGCTTAGGGTTAGGGTTAGGGTTAGGGTACGGCTTAGGGTATGGGTTCGGGTACGGGTTCGGGTACGGCGTAGGGTATGGGTTAGGGTTAGGGTTAGGGTTAGTTTTAGGGTTAGCGCTCGGTTTAGGGTACGGGTTAGGATTAGGGTACGTCTTAGGGTTAGGGTAGGGGATAGGGATAGGGTACGCGTTAGGGTTAGGGTAGTTATTAAACCTATCCCACTCTCTAGGTATCCCTTAGCACGTCAAGGAATATTATTTGGGGGTCCAGCCATGGAGAAGAGTTTAGACACTAGGAGAAGATAAGGAACACACCCATTATCAAGAAATCACATTAGGATTCTCTTTTTAACCTGTTCTTTAAAACACTAGTGCTTAGGAAATCTATTGGAGGCAGAATCAGTCAAGGGTAGCTTAGGGTTAGGGTTAGGGTTAGGGTTAGGGTTAGGGTACGGCTTAGGGTACGGGTTCGGGTACGGATTCGGGTACGGCATAGGGTATGGGTTAGGGTTAGGGTTAGGGTTAGTTTTAGGGTTAGGGCTCGGTTTAGGGTATGGGTTAGTTTTAGGGTACGGGTTAGGGTTAGGGTAGGGGTTAGGGTTAGGGTACGCGTTAGGGTTAGGGTAGTTGTTAAACCTATCTCACTCTCTAGGTACCCCTTAGCACGTCAAGGAATATTATTAGGGGGTCCAGCCATGGAGAAGAGTTTAGACACTAGGAGAAGATAAGGAACACACCCATTATCAAGAAATCACATTAGGATTCTCTTTTTAACCTGTTCCTTAAAACACTAGTGCTTAGGAAATCTATTGGAGGCAGAAGCAGTCAAGGGTAGCTTAGGGTTAGGGTTAAGGTTAGGGTTAGGGTTAGGGTACGGCTTAGGGTACGGGTTCGGGTACGGGTTCGGGTACGGCGTAGGGTATGGGTTAGGGTTAGGGTTAGGGTTAGTTTTAGGGTTAGGGCTCGGTTTAGGGTACGGGTTAGGATTAGGGTACGTGTTAGGGTTAGGGTAGGGGTTAGTGTTAGGGTACGCGTTAGGGTTAGGGTAGTTATTAAACCTATCCCACTCTCTAGATACCCCTTAGCACGTCAAGGAATATTATTTGGGGGTCCAGCCATGGAGAAGAGTTTAGACACTAGGAGAAGATAAGGAACACACCCATTATCAAGAAATCACATTAGGATTCTCTTTTTAACCTGTTCCTTAAATCACTAATGCTTAGGAAATCTATTGGAGGCAGTAGCAGTCAAGGGTAGCTTATGGTTAGGGTTAGGGTTAGGGTACGCCTTAGGGTACAGGTTCGGGTACGGGTTCGGGTACGGCGTAGGGTATGGGTTAGGGTTAGGGTTAGGGTTAGTTTTAGGGTTAGGGCTCGGTTTAGGGTACGGGTTAGGATTAGGGTACGTGTTAGGGTTAGGGTAGGGGTTAGGGTTAGGGTACGCATTAGGGTTAGGGTAGTTATTAAACCTATCCCACTCTCTAGGTACCCCTTAGCACGTCAAGGAATATTACTTGGGGGTCCAGCCATGGAGAAGAGTTTAGACACTAGGAGAAGATAAGGAACACACCCATTATCAAGAAATCACATTAGGATTCTCTTTTTAACCTGTTCCTTAAAACACTAGTGCTTAGGAAATCTATTGGAGGCAGAAGCAGTCAAGGGTAGCTTAGGGTTAGGGCTAGGGTTAGGGTTAGGGTTAGGGTTAGGGTACGGCTTAGGGTACGGGTTCGGGTACGGCTTCGTGTACGGCATAGGGTATGGGTTAGGGTTGGGGTTAGGGTTAGTTTTAGGGTTAGGGCTCGGTTTAGGGTACGGGTTAGGATTAGGGTACGTGTTAGGGTTAGGGTAGGGGTTAGGGTTAGGGTACGCGTTAGGGTTAGGTTAGTTATTAAAGCTATCCCACTCTCTAGATACCCCTTAGCACGTCAAGGAATATTATTTGGGGGTCCAGCCATGGAGAAGAGTTTAGACACTAGGAGAAGATAAGGAACACACCCATTATCAAGAAATCACATTAGGATTCTCTTTTTAACCTGTTCCTTAAAACACTAGTGCTTAGGAAATCTATTGGAGGCAGAAGCAGTCAAGGTTAGCTTAGGGTTAGGGTTAGGGTTAGGGTACGGCTTAGGGTATGGGTTCGGGTACGGGTTCGGGTACGGCGTAGGGTATGGGTTAGGGTTAGGGTTAGGGTTAGTTTTAGGGTTAGCGCTCGGTTTAGGGTACGGGTTAGGATTAGGGTACGTCTTAGGGTTAGGGTAGGGGATAGGGATAGGGTACGCGTTAGGGTTAGGGTAGTTATTAAACCTATCCCACTCTCTAGGTATCCCTTAGCACGTCAAGGAATATTATTTGGGGGTCCAGCCATGGAGAAGAGTTTAGACACTAGGAGAAGATAAGGAACACACCCATTATCAAGAAATCACATTAGGATTCTCTTTTTAACCTGTTCCTTAAAACACTAGTGCTTAGGAAATCTATTGGAGGCAGAAGCAGTCAAGGGTAGCTTAGGGTTAGGGTTAGGGTTAGGGTACGGCTTAGGGTACGGGTTCGGGTACGGATTCGGGTACGGCATAGGGTATGGGTTAGGGTTAGGGTTAGGGTTTGTTTTAGGGTTAGGGCTCGGTTTAGGGTATGGGTTAGGATTAGGGTATGGGTTAGGGTTAGGGTAGGGGTTAGGGTTAGTGTACGCGTTAGGGTTAGGGTAGTTATTAAACCTATCTCACTCTCTAGGTACCCCTTAGCACGTCAAGGAATATTATTTGGGGGTCCAGCCATGGAGAAGAGTTTAGACACTAGGAGAAGATAAGGAACACACCCATTATCAAGAAATCACATTAGGATTCTATTTTTAACCTGTTCCTTAAAACACTAGTGCTTAGGAAATCTATTGGAGGCAGAAGCAGTCAAGGGTAGCTTAGGGTTAGGGTTAGGGTTAGGGTTAGGGTTAGGGTACGGCTTAGGGTACGGGTTCGGGTACGGGTTCGGATACGGCGTAGGGTATGGGTTAGGGTTAGTTTTAGGGTTAGGGCTCGGTTTAGGGTACGGGTTAGGATTAGGGTACGTGTTAGGGTTAGGGTAGGGGTTAGGGTTAGGGTACGCGTTAGGGTTAGGCTAGTTATTAAACCTATCCCACTCTCTAGATACCCCTTAGCACGTTAAGGAATATTATTTGGGGTTCCAGCCATGGAGAAGAGTTTAGACACTAGGAGAAGATAAGGAACACACCCATTATCAAGAAATCACATTAGGATTCTCTTTTTAACCTGTTCCTTAAAACACTAGTGCTTAGGAAATCTATTGGAGGCAGAAGCAGTCAAGGGTAGCTTAGGGTTAGGGCTAGGGTTAGGGTTAGGGTTAGGGTTAGGGTACGGCTTAGGGTACGGGTTCGGGTACGGCTTCGTGTACGGCATAGGGTATGGGTTAGGGTTGGGGTTAGGGTTAGTTTTAGGGTTAGGGCTCGGTTTAGGGTATGGGTTAGGATTAGGGTACGTGTTAGGGTTAGGGTAGGGGTTAGGGTTAGGGTACGCGTTAGGTTTAGGGTAGTTATTAAACCTATCCCACTCTCTAGATACCCCTTAGCACGTCAAGGAATATTATTTGGGGGTCCAGCCATGGAGAAGAGTTTAGACACTAGGAGAAGATAAGGAACACACCCATTATCAAGAAATCACATTAGGATTCTCTTTTTAACCTGTTCCTTAAAACACTAGTGCTTAGGAAATCTATTGGAGGCAGAAGCAGTCAAGGGTAGCTTAGGGTTAGGGTTAGGGTTAGGGTTAGGGTACGGCTTAGGGTAGGGATTCGGGTACGGCTTCGTGTACGGCAAAGGGTATGGGTTAGGGTTAGGGTTAGGGTTAGTTTTAGGGTTAGGTCTCGGTTTAGGGTAAGGGTTAGGATTAGGGTACGTGTTAGGGTTAGGGTAGGGGATAGGGTTAGGTACGCGTTAGGGTTAGGGTAGTTATTAAACCTATCCCACTCTCTAGGTACCCCTTAGCACGTCAAGGAATATTATTTGGGGGTCCAGCCATGGAGAAGAGTTTACACACTAGGAGAAGATAAGGAACACACCCATTATCAAGAAATGACATTAGGATTCTCTTTTTAACCTGTTCCTTAAAACACTAGTGCTTAGGAAATCTATTGGAGGCAGAAGCAGTCAAGGTTAGCTTAGGGTTAGGGTTAGGGTTAGGGTACGGCTTAGGGTACGGGTTCGGGTACGGGTTCGGTTACGGCGTAGGGTATGGGTTAGGGTTAGGGTTAGGGTTAGTTTTAGGGTTAGGGCTCGGTTTAGGGTAAGGGTTAGGATTAGGGTACGTGTTAGGGTTAGGGTAGGGGATAGGGTTAGGTACGCGTTAGGGTTAGGTTAGTTATTAAACCTATCCCACTCTCTAGGTACCCCTTAGCACGTCAAGGAATATTATTTGGGGGTCCAGCCATGGAGAAGAGTTTAGACACTAGGAGAAGATAAGGAACACACCCATTATCAAGAAATCACATTAGGATTCTCTTTTTAACCTGTTCCTTAAAACACTAGTGCTTAGGAAATCTATTGGAGGCAGAAGCAGTCAACGGTAGCTTAGGGTTAGGGTTAGGTTTAGGGTTAGGTTTAGGGTACGGCTTCGGGTACGGGTTCGGGTACGGGTTCGGGTACGGCATAGGGTATGTTTTAGGGTTAGGGTTAGGGTTAGTGTTAGGGTTAGGGCTCGGTTTAGGGTACGGGTTAGGATTAGGGTACGTGTTAGGGTTAGAGTAGGGGTTAGGGTTAGGGTACGCGTTAGGGTTAGGTTAGTTATTAAACCTATCCCACTCTCTAGGTACCCCTTAGCACGTCAAGGAATATTACTTGGGGGTCCAGCCATGGAGAAGAGTTTAGACACTAGGAGAAGATAAGGAACACACCCATTATCAAGAAATCACATTAGGATTCTCTTTTTAACCTGTTCCTTAAAACACTAGTGCTTAGGAAATCTATTGGAGGCAGAAGCAGTCAAGGGTAGCTTAGGGTTAGGGTTAGGGTTAGGGTACGGCTTAGGGTATGGGTTCGGGTACGGGTTCGGGTACGGCGTAGGGTATGGGTTAGGGTTAGGGTTAGGGTTAGTTTTAGGGTTAGCGCTCGGTTTAGGGTACGGGTTAGGATTAGGGTACGTCTTAGGGTTAGGGTAGGGGATAGGGATAGGGTACGCGTTAGGGTTAGGGTAGTTATTAAACCTATCCCACTCTCTAGGTATCCCTTAGCACGTCAAGGAATATTATTTGGGGGTCCAGCCATGGAGAAGAGTTTAGACACTAGGAGAAGATAAGGAACACACCCATTATCAAGAAATCACATTAGGATTCTCTTTTTAACCTGTTCTTTAAAACACTAGTGCTTAGGAAATCTATTGGAGGCAGAATCAGTCAAGGGTAGCTTAGGGTTAGGGTTAGGGTTAGGGTTAGGGTTAGGGTACGGCTTAGGGTACGGGTTCGGGTACGGATTCGGGTACGGCATAGGGTATGGGTTAGGGTTAGGGTTAGGGTTAGTTTTAGGGTTAGGGCTCGGTTTAGGGTATGGGTTAGTTTTAGGGTACGGGTTAGGGTTAGGGTAGGGGTTAGGGTTAGGGTACGCGTTAGGGTTAGGGTAGTTGTTAAACCTATCTCACTCTCTAGGTACCCCTTAGCACGTCAAGGAATATTATTAGGGGGTCCAGCCATGGAGAAGAGTTTAGACACTAGGAGAAGATAAGGAACACACCCATTATCAAGAAATCACATTAGGATTCTCTTTTTAACCTGTTCCTTAAAACACTAGTGCTTAGGAAATCTATTGGAGGCAGAAGCAGTCAAGGGTAGCTTAGGGTTAGGGTTAAGGTTAGGGTTAGGGTTAGGGTACGGCTTAGGGTACGGGTTCGGGTACGGGTTCGGGTACGGCGTAGGGTATGGGTTAGGGTTAGGGTTAGGGTTAGTTTTAGGGTTAGGGCTCGGTTTAGGGTACGGGTTAGGATTAGGGTACGTGTTAGGGTTAGGGTAGGGGTTAGTGTTAGGGTACGCGTTAGGGTTAGGGTAGTTATTAAACCTATCCCACTCTCTAGATACCCCTTAGCACGTCAAGGAATATTATTTGGGGGTCCAGCCATGGAGAAGAGTTTAGACACTAGGAGAAGATAAGGAACACACCCATTATCAAGAAATCACATTAGGATTCTCTTTTTAACCTGTTCCTTAAATCACTAATGCTTAGGAAATCTATTGGAGGCAGTAGCAGTCAAGGGTAGCTTATGGTTAGGGTTAGGGTTAGGGTACGCCTTAGGGTACAGGTTCGGGTACGGGTTCGGGTACGGCGTAGGGTATGGGTTAGGGTTAGGGTTAGGGTTAGTTTTAGGGTTAGGGCTCGGTTTAGGGTACGGGTTAGGATTAGGGTACGTGTTAGGGTTAGGGTAGGGGTTAGGGTTAGGGTACGCATTAGGGTTAGGGTAGTTATTAAACCTATCCCACTCTCTAGGTACCCCTTAGCACGTCAAGGAATATTACTTGGGGGTCCAGCCATGGAGAAGAGTTTAGACACTAGGAGAAGATAAGGAACACACCCATTATCAAGAAATCACATTAGGATTCTCTTTTTAACCTGTTCCTTAAAACACTAGTGCTTAGGATATCTATTGGAGGCAGAAGCAGTCAAGGGTAGCTTAGGGTTAGGGTTAGGGTTAGGGTAAGGGTAAGGGTATGGCTTAGGGTACGGGTTCAGGTACGGGTTCGGGTACGGCGTAGGGTATGGGTTAGTGTTAGGGTTAGGGTTAGTTTTAGGGTTAGGGCTCGGTTTAGGGTACGGGTTAGGATTAGGGTACGTGTTAGGGATAGCGTAGGGGTTAGGGTTAGGGTACGCGTTAGGGTTAGGGTAGTTATTAAACCTATCCCACTCTCTAGATACCCCTTAGCACGTCAAGGAATATTATTTGGGGGTCCAGCCATGGAGAAGAGTTTAGACACTAGGAGAAGATAAGGAACACACCCATTATCAAGAAATCACATTAGGATTCTCTTTTTAACCTGTTCCTTAAAACACTAGTGCTTAGGAAATCTATTGGAGGCAGAAGCAGTCAAGGGTAGCTTAGGGTTAGGGCTAGGGTTAGGGTTAGGGTTAGGGTTAGGGTACGGCTTAGGGTACGGGTTCGGGTACGGCTTCGTGTACGGCATAGGGTATGGGTTAGGGTTGGGGTTAGGGTTAGTTTTAGGGTTAGGGCTCGGTTTAGGGTACGGGTTAGGATTAGGGTACGTGTTAGGGTTAGGGTAGGGGTTAGGGTTAGGGTACGCGTTAGGGTTAGGTTAGTTATTAAAGCTATCCCACTCTCTAGATACCCCTTAGCACGTCAAGGAATATTATTTGGGGGTCCAGCCATGGAGAAGAGTTTAGACACTAGGAGAAGATAAGGAACACACCCATTATCAAGAAATCACATTAGGATTCTCTTTTTAACCTGTTCCTTAAAACACTAGTGCTTAGGAAATCTATTGGAGGCAGAAGCAGTCAAGGTTAGCTTAGGGTTAGGGTTAGGGTTAGGGTACGGCTTAGGGTATGGGTTCGGGTACGGGTTCGGGTACGGCGTAGGGTATGGGTTAGGGTTAGGGTTAGGGTTAGTTTTAGGGTTAGCGCTCGGTTTAGGGTACGGGTTAGGATTAGGGTACGTCTTAGGGTTAGGGTAGGGGATAGGGATAGGGTACGCGTTAGGGTTAGGGTAGTTATTAAACCTATCCCACTCTCTAGGTATCCCTTAGCACGTCAAGGAATATTATTTGGGGGTCCAGCCATGGAGAAGAGTTTAGACACTAGGAGAAGATAAGGAACACACCCATTATCAAGAAATCACATTAGGATTCTCTTTTTAACCTGTTCCTTAAAACACTAGTGCTTAGGAAATCTATTGGAGGCAGAAGCAGTCAAGGGTAGCTTAGGGTTAGGGTTAGGGTTAGGGTACGGCTTAGGGTACGGGTTCGGGTACGGATTCGGGTACGGCATAGGGTATGGGTTAGGGTTAGGGTTAGGGTTTGTTTTAGGGTTAGGGCTCGGTTTAGGGTATGGGTTAGGATTAGGGTATGGGTTAGGGTTAGGGTAGGGGTTAGGGTTAGTGTACGCGTTAGGGTTAGGGTAGTTATTAAACCTATCTCACTCTCTAGGTACCCCTTAGCACGTCAAGGAATATTATTTGGGGGTCCAGCCATGGAGAAGAGTTTAGACACTAGGAGAAGATAAGGAACACACCCATTATCAAGAAATCACATTAGGATTCTCTTTTTAACCTGTTCCTTAAAACACTAGTGCTTAGGAAATCTATTGGAGGCAGAAGCAGTCAAGGGTAGCTTAGGGTTAGGGTTAGGGTTAGGGTTAGGGTTAGGGTACGGCTTAGGGTACGGGTTCGGGTACGGGTTCGGATACGGCGTAGGGTATGGGTTAGGGTTAGTTTTAGGGTTAGGGCTCGGTTTAGGGTACGGGTTAGGATTAGGGTACGTGTTAGGGTTAGGGTAGGGGTTAGGGTTAGGGTACGCGTTAGGGTTAGGCTAGTTATTAAACCTATCCCACTCTCTAGATACCCCTTAGCACGTTAAGGAATATTATTTGGGGTTCCAGCCATGGAGAAGAGTTTAGACACTAGGAGAAGATAAGGAACACACCCATTATCAAGAAATCACATTAGGATTCTCTTTTTAACCTGTTCCTTAAAACACTAGTGCTTAGGAAATCTATTGGAGGCAGAAGCAGTCAAGGGTAGCTTAGGGTTAGGGCTAGGGTTAGGGTTAGGGTTAGGGTTAGGGTACGGCTTAGGGTACGGGTTCGGGTACGGCTTCGTGTACGGCATAGGGTATGGGTTAGGGTTGGGGTTAGGGTTAGTTTTAGGGTTAGGGCTCGGTTTAGGGTATGGGTTAGGATTAGGGTACGTGTTAGGGTTAGGGTAGGGGTTAGGGTTAGGGTACGCGTTAGGTTTAGGGTAGTTATTAAACCTATCCCACTCTCTAGATACCCCTTAGCACGTCAAGGAATATTATTTGGGGGTCCAGCCATGGAGAAGAGTTTAGACACTAGGAGAAGATAAGGAACACACCCATTATCAAGAAATCACATTAGGATTCTCTTTTTAACCTGTTCCTTAAAACACTAGTGCTTAGGAAATCTATTGGAGGCAGAAGCAGTCAAGGGTAGCTTAGGGTTAGGGTTAGGGTTAGGGTTAGGGTACGGCTTAGGGTAGGGATTCGGGTACGGCTTCGTGTACGGCAAAGGGTATGGGTTAGGGTTAGGGTTAGGGTTAGTTTTAGGGTTAGGTCTCGGTTTAGGGTAAGGGTTAGGATTAGGGTACGTGTTAGGGTTAGGGTAGGGGATAGGGTTAGGTACGCGTTAGGGTTAGGGTAGTTATTAAACCTATCCCACTCTCTAGGTACCCCTTAGCACGTCAAGGAATATTATTTGGGGGTCCAGCCATGGAGAAGAGTTTACACACTAGGAGAAGATAAGGAACACACCCATTATCAAGAAATGACATTAGGATTCTCTTTTTAACCTGTTCCTTAAAACACTAGTGCTTAGGAAATCTATTGGAGGCAGAAGCAGTCAAGGTTAGCTTAGGGTTAGGGTTAGGGTTAGGGTACGGCTTAGGGTACGGGTTCGGGTACGGGTTCGGTTACGGCGTAGGGTATGGGTTAGGGTTAGGGTTAGGGTTAGTTTTAGGGTTAGGGCTCGGTTTAGGGTAAGGGTTAGGATTAGGGTACGTGTTAGGGTTAGGGTAGGGGATAGGGTTAGGTACGCGTTAGGGTTAGGTTAGTTATTAAACCTATCCCACTCTCTAGGTACCCCTTAGCACGTCAAGGAATATTATTTGGGGGTCCAGCCATGGAGAAGAGTTTAGACACTAGGAGAAGATAAGGAACACACCCATTATCAAGAAATCACATTAGGATTCTCTTTTTAACCTGTTCCTTAAAACACTAGTGCTTAGGAAATCTATTGGAGGCAGAAGCAGTCAAGGGTAGCTTAGGGTTAGGGTTAGGGTTAGGGTACGGCTTTGGGTACGGGTTCGGGTACGGGTTCGGGTACGGCGTAGGGTATGGGTTAGGGTTAGGGTTAGGGTTAGTTATAGGGTTAGGGCTCGGTTTAGGGTACGGGTTAGGATTAGGGTACGTGTTAGGGTTAGGGTAGGGGTTAGGGTTAGGGTACGCGTTAGGGTTAGGCTAGTTATTAAACCTATCCCACTCTCTAGATACCCCTTAGCACGTCAAGGAATATTATTTGGGGGTCCAGCCATGGAGAAGAGTTTAGACACTAGGAGAAGATAAGGAACACACCCATTATCAATAAATCACATTAGGATTCTCTTTTTAACCTGTTCCTTAAAACACTAGTGCTTAGGAATTCTATTGGAGGCAGAAGCAGTCAAGGGTAGCTTAGGGTTAGGGTTAGGGTTAGGGTTAGGGTTAGGGTACGGCTTAGGGTACGGGTTCGGGTATGGGTTCGGGTACGGCGTAGGGTATGGGTTAGGGTTAGGGTTAGGGTTAGTTTTAGGGTTAGGGCTCGGTTTAGGGTACGGGTTAGGATTAGGGTACGTGTTAGTGTTAGGGTAGGGGTTAGGGTTAGGGTACGCGTTAGGGTTAGGGTAGTTATTAAACCTATCCCACTCTCTAGGTACCCCTTAGCACGTCAAGGAATATTATTTGGGGGTCCAGCCATGGAGAAGAGTTTAGACACTAGGAAAAGATAAGGAACACACCCATTATCAAGAAATCACATTAGGATTCTCTTTTTAACCTGTTCCTTAAAACACTAGTGCTTAGGAAATCTATTGGAGGCAGAAGCAGTCAACGGTAGCTTAGGGTTAGGGTTAGGTTTAGGGTTAGGTTTAGGGTACGGCTTCGGGTACGGGTTCGGGTACGGGTTCGGGTACGGCATAGGGTATGTTTTAGGGTTAGGGTTAGGGTTAGTGTTAGGGTTAGGGCTCGGTTTAGGGTACGGGTTAGGATTAGGGTACGTGTTAGGGTTAGAGTAGGGGTTAGGGTTAGGGTACGCGTTAGGGTTAGGTTAGTTATTAAACCTATCCCACTCTCTAGGTACCCCTTAGCACGTCAAGGAATATTACTTGGGGGTCCAGCCATGGAGAAGAGTTTAGACACTAGGAGAAGATAAGGAACACACCCATTATCAAGAAATCACATTAGGATTCTCTTTTTAACCTGTTCCTTAAAACACTAGTGCTTAGGAAATCTATTGGAGGCAGAAGCAGTCAAGGGTAGCTTAGGGTTAGGGTTAGGGTTAGGGTACGGCTTAGGGTATGGGTTCGGGTACGGGTTCGGGTACGGCGTAGGGTATGGGTTAGGGTTAGGGTTAGGGTTAGTTTTAGGGTTAGCGCTCGGTTTAGGGTACGGGTTAGGATTAGGGTACGTCTTAGGGTTAGGGTAGGGGATAGGGATAGGGTACGCGTTAGGGTTAGGGTAGTTATTAAACCTATCCCACTCTCTAGGTATCCCTTAGCACGTCAAGGAATATTATTTGGGGGTCCAGCCATGGAGAAGAGTTTAGACACTAGGAGAAGATAAGGAACACACCCATTATCAAGAAATCACATTAGGATTCTCTTTTTAACCTGTTCTTTAAAACACTAGTGCTTAGGAAATCTATTGGAGGCAGAATCAGTCAAGGGTAGCTTAGGGTTAGGGTTAGGGTTAGGGTTAGGGTTAGGGTACGGCTTAGGGTACGGGTTCGGGTACGGATTCGGGTACGGCATAGGGTATGGGTTAGGGTTAGGGTTAGGGTTAGTTTTAGGGTTAGGGCTCGGTTTAGGGTATGGGTTAGTTTTAGGGTACGGGTTAGGGTTAGGGTAGGGGTTAGGGTTAGGGTACGCGTTAGGGTTAGGGTAGTTGTTAAACCTATCTCACTCTCTAGGTACCCCTTAGCACGTCAAGGAATATTATTAGGGGGTCCAGCCATGGAGAAGAGTTTAGACACTAGGAGAAGATAAGGAACACACCCATTATCAAGAAATCACATTAGGATTCTCTTTTTAACCTGTTCCTTAAAACACTAGTGCTTAGGAAATCTATTGGAGGCAGAAGCAGTCAAGGGTAGCTTAGGGTTAGGGTTAAGGTTAGGGTTAGGGTTAGGGTACGGCTTAGGGTACGGGTTCGGGTACGGGTTCGGGTACGGCGTAGGGTATGGGTTAGGGTTAGGGTTAGGGTTAGTTTTAGGGTTAGGGCTCGGTTTAGGGTACGGGTTAGGATTAGGGTACGTGTTAGGGTTAGGGTAGGGGTTAGTGTTAGGGTACGCGTTAGGGTTAGGGTAGTTATTAAACCTATCCCACTCTCTAGATACCCCTTAGCACGTCAAGGAATATTATTTGGGGGTCCAGCCATGGAGAAGAGTTTAGACACTAGGAGAAGATAAGGAACACACCCATTATCAAGAAATCACATTAGGATTCTCTTTTTAACCTGTTCCTTAAATCACTAATGCTTAGGAAATCTATTGGAGGCAGTAGCAGTCAAGGGTAGCTTATGGTTAGGGTTAGGGTTAGGGTACGCCTTAGGGTACAGGTTCGGGTACGGGTTCGGGTACGGCGTAGGGTATGGGTTAGGGTTAGGGTTAGGGTTAGTTTTAGGGTTAGGGCTCGGTTTAGGGTACGGGTTAGGATTAGGGTACGTGTTAGGGTTAGGGTAGGGGTTAGGGTTAGGGTACGCATTAGGGTTAGGGTAGTTATTAAACCTATCCCACTCTCTAGGTACCCCTTAGCACGTCAAGGAATATTACTTGGGGGTCCAGCCATGGAGAAGAGTTTAGACACTAGGAGAAGATAAGGAACACACCCATTATCAAGAAATCACATTAGGATTCTCTTTTTAACCTGTTCCTTAAAACACTAGTGCTTAGGATATCTATTGGAGGCAGAAGCAGTCAAGGGTAGCTTAGGGTTAGGGTTAGGGTTAGGGTAAGGGTAAGGGTATGGCTTAGGGTACGGGTTCAGGTACGGGTTCGGGTACGGCGTAGGGTATGGGTTAGTGTTAGGGTTAGGGTTAGTTTTAGGGTTAGGGCTCGGTTTAGGGTACGGGTTAGGATTAGGGTACGTGTTAGGGATAGCGTAGGGGTTAGGGTTAGGGTACGCGTTAGGGTTAGGGTAGTTATTAAACCTATCCCACTCTCTAGATACCCCTTAGCACGTCAAGGAATATTATTTGGGGGTCCAGCCATGGAGAAGAGTTTAGACACTAGGAGAAGATAAGGAACACACCCATTATCAAGAAATCACATTAGGATTCTCTTTTTAACCTGTTCCTTAAAACACTAGTGCTTAGGAAATCTATTGGAGGCAGAAGCAGTCAAGGGTAGCTTAGGGTTAGGGCTAGGGTTAGGGTTAGGGTTAGGGTTAGGGTACGGCTTAGGGTACGGGTTCGGGTACGGCTTCGTGTACGGCATAGGGTATGGGTTAGGGTTGGGGTTAGGGTTAGTTTTAGGGTTAGGGCTCGGTTTAGGGTACGGGTTAGGATTAGGGTACGTGTTAGGGTTAGGGTAGGGGTTAGGGTTAGGGTACGCGTTAGGGTTAGGTTAGTTATTAAAGCTATCCCACTCTCTAGATACCCCTTAGCACGTCAAGGAATATTATTTGGGGGTCCAGCCATGGAGAAGAGTTTAGACACTAGGAGAAGATAAGGAACACACCCATTATCAAGAAATCACATTAGGATTCTCTTTTTAACCTGTTCCTTAAAACACTAGTGCTTAGGAAATCTATTGGAGGCAGAAGCAGTCAAGGTTAGCTTAGGGTTAGGGTTAGGGTTAGGGTACGGCTTAGGGTATGGGTTCGGGTACGGGTTCGGGTACGGCGTAGGGTATGGGTTAGGGTTAGGGTTAGGGTTAGTTTTAGGGTTAGCGCTCGGTTTAGGGTACGGGTTAGGATTAGGGTACGTCTTAGGGTTAGGGTAGGGGATAGGGATAGGGTACGCGTTAGGGTTAGGGTAGTTATTAAACCTATCCCACTCTCTAGGTATCCCTTAGCACGTCAAGGAATATTATTTGGGGGTCCAGCCATGGAGAAGAGTTTAGACACTAGGAGAAGATAAGGAACACACCCATTATCAAGAAATCACATTAGGATTCTCTTTTTAACCTGTTCCTTAAAACACTAGTGCTTAGGAAATCTATTGGAGGCAGAAGCAGTCAAGGGTAGCTTAGGGTTAGGGTTAGGGTTAGGGTACGGCTTAGGGTACGGGTTCGGGTACGGATTCGGGTACGGCATAGGGTATGGGTTAGGGTTAGGGTTAGGGTTTGTTTTAGGGTTAGGGCTCGGTTTAGGGTATGGGTTAGGATTAGGGTATGGGTTAGGGTTAGGGTAGGGGTTAGGGTTAGTGTACGCGTTAGGGTTAGGGTAGTTATTAAACCTATCTCACTCTCTAGGTACCCCTTAGCACGTCAAGGAATATTATTTGGGGGTCCAGCCATGGAGAAGAGTTTAGACACTAGGAGAAGATAAGGAACACACCCATTATCAAGAAATCACATTAGGATTCTCTTTTTAACCTGTTCCTTAAAACACTAGTGCTTAGGAAATCTATTGGAGGCAGAAGCAGTCAAGGGTAGCTTAGGGTTAGGGTTAGGGTTAGGGTTAGGGTTAGGGTACGGCTTAGGGTACGGGTTCGGGTACGGGTTCGGATACGGCGTAGGGTATGGGTTAGGGTTAGTTTTAGGGTTAGGGCTCGGTTTAGGGTACGGGTTAGGATTAGGGTACGTGTTAGGGTTAGGGTAGGGGTTAGGGTTAGGGTACGCGTTAGGGTTAGGCTAGTTATTAAACCTATCCCACTCTCTAGATACCCCTTAGCACGTTAAGGAATATTATTTGGGGTTCCAGCCATGGAGAAGAGTTTAGACACTAGGAGAAGATAAGGAACACACCCATTATCAAGAAATCACATTAGGATTCTCTTTTTAACCTGTTCCTTAAAACACTAGTGCTTAGGAAATCTATTGGAGGCAGAAGCAGTCAAGGGTAGCTTAGGGTTAGGGCTAGGGTTAGGGTTAGGGTTAGGGTTAGGGTACGGCTTAGGGTACGGGTTCGGGTACGGCTTCGTGTACGGCATAGGGTATGGGTTAGGGTTGGGGTTAGGGTTAGTTTTAGGGTTAGGGCTCGGTTTAGGGTATGGGTTAGGATTACGGTACGTGTTAGGGTTAGGGTAGGGGTTAGGGTTAGGGTACGCGTTAGGTTTAGGGTAGTTATTAAACCTATCCCACTCTCTAGATACCCCTTAGCACGTCAAGGAATATTATTTGGGGGTCCAGCCATGGAGAAGAGTTTAGACACTAGGAGAAGATAAGGAACACACCCATTATCAAGAAATCACATTAGGATTCTCTTTTTAACCTGTTCCTTAAAACACTAGTGCTTAGGAAATCTATTGGAGGCAGAAGCAGTCAAGGGTAGCTTAGGGTTAGGGTTAGGGTTAGGGTTAGGGTACGGCTTAGGGTAGGGATTCGGGTACGGCTTCGTGTACGGCAAAGGGTATGGGTTAGGGTTAGGGTTAGGGTTAGTTTTAGGGTTAGGTCTCGGTTTAGGGTAAGGGTTAGGATTAGGGTACGTGTTAGGGTTAGGGTAGGGGATAGGGTTAGGTACGCGTTAGGGTTAGGGTAGTTATTAAACCTATCCCACTCTCTAGGTACCCCTTAGCACGTCAAGGAATATTATTTGGGGGTCCAGCCATGGAGAAGAGTTTACACACTAGGAGAAGATAAGGAACACACCCATTATCAAGAAATGACATTAGGATTCTCTTTTTAACCTGTTCCTTAAAACACTAGTGCTTAGGAAATCTATTGGAGGCAGAAGCAGTCAAGGTTAGCTTAGGGTTAGGGTTAGGGTTAGGGTACGGCTTAGGGTACGGGTTCGGGTACGGGTTCGGTTACGGCGTAGGGTATGGGTTAGGGTTAGGGTTAGGGTTAGTTTTAGGGTTAGGGCTCGGTTTAGGGTAAGGGTTAGGATTAGGGTACGTGTTAGGGTTAGGGTAGGGGATAGGGTTAGGTACGCGTTAGGGTTAGGTTAGTTATTAAACCTATCCCACTCTCTAGGTACCCCTTAGCACGTCAAGGAATATTATTTGGGGGTCCAGCCATGGAGAAGAGTTTAGACACTAGGAGAAGATAAGGAACACACCCATTATCAAGAAATCACATTAGGATTCTCTTTTTAACCTGTTCCTTAAAACACTAGTGCTTAGGAAATCTATTGGAGGCAGAAGCAGTCAAGGGTAGCTTAGGGTTAGGGTTAGGGTTAGGGTACGGCTTTGGGTACGGGTTCGGGTACGGGTTCGGGTACGGCGTAGGGTATGGGTTAGGGTTAGGGTTAGGGTTAGTTATAGGGTTAGGGCTCGGTTTAGGGTACGGGTTAGGATTAGGGTACGTGTTAGGGTTAGGGTAGGGGTTAGGGTTAGGGTACGCGTTAGGGTTAGGCTAGTTATTAAACCTATCCCACTCTCTAGATACCCCTTAGCACGTCAAGGAATATTATTTGGGGGTCCAGCCATGGAGAAGAGTTTAGACACTAGGAGAAGATAAGGAACACACCCATTATCAATAAATCACATTAGGATTCTCTTTTTAACCTGTTCCTTAAAACACTAGTGCTTAGGAATTCTATTGGAGGCAGAAGCAGTCAAGGGTAGCTTAGGGTTAGGGTTAGGGTTAGGGTTAGGGTTAGGGTACGGCTTACGGTACGGGTTCGGGTATGGGTTCGGGTACGGCGTAGGGTATGGGTTAGGGTTAGGGTTAGTGTTAGTTTTAGGGTTAGGGCTGGGTTTAGGGTACGGGTTCGGATTAGGGTACGTGTTAGTGTTAGGGTAGGGGTTAGGGTTAGGGTACGCGTTAGGGTTAGGGTAGTTATTAAACCTATCCCACTCTCTAGGTACCCCTTAGCACGTCAAGGAATATTATTTGGGGGTCCAGCCATGGAGAAGAGTTTAGACACTAGGAAAAGATAAGGAACACACCCATTATCAAGAAATCACATTAGGATTCTCTTTTTAACCTGTTCCTTAAAACACTAGTGCTTAGGAAATCTATTGGAGGCAGAAGCAGTCAACGGTAGCTTAGGGTTAGGGTTAGGTTTAGGGTTAGGTTTAGGGTACGGCTTCGGGTACGGGTTCGGGTACGGGTTCGGGTACGGCATAGGGTATGTTTTAGGGTTAGGGTTAGGGTTAGTGTTAGGGTTAGGGCTCGGTTTAGGGTACGGGTTAGGATTAGGGTACGTGTTAGGGTTAGAGTAGGGGTTAGGGTTAGGGTACGCGTTAGGGTTAGGTTAGTTATTAAACCTATCCCACTCTCTAGGTACCCCTTAGCACGTCAAGGAATATTACTTGGGGGTCCAGCCATGGAGAAGAGTTTAGACACTAGGAGAAGATAAGGAACACACCCATTATCAAGAAATCACATTAGGATTCTCTTTTTAACCTGTTCCTTAAAACACTAGTGCTTAGGAAATCTATTGGAGGCAGAAGCAGTCAAGGGTAGCTTAGGGTTAGGGTTAGGGTTAGGGTACGGCTTAGGGTATGGGTTCGGGTACGGGTTCGGGTACGGCGTAGGGTATGGGTTAGGGTTAGGGTTAGGGTTAGTTTTAGGGTTAGCGCTCGGTTTAGGGTACGGGTTAGGATTAGGGTACGTCTTAGGGTTAGGGTAGGGGATAGGGATAGGGTACGCGTTAGGGTTAGGGTAGTTATTAAACCTATCCCACTCTCTAGGTATCCCTTAGCACGTCAAGGAATATTATTTGGGGGTCCAGCCATGGAGAAGAGTTTAGACACTAGGAGAAGATAAGGAACACACCCATTATCAAGAAATCACATTAGGATTCTCTTTTTAACCTGTTCTTTAAAACACTAGTGCTTAGGAAATCTATTGGAGGCAGAATCAGTCAAGGGTAGCTTAGGGTTAGGGTTAGGGTTAGGGTTAGGGTTAGGGTACGGCTTAGGGTACGGGTTCGGGTACGGATTCGGGTACGGCATAGGGTATGGGTTAGGGTTAGGGTTAGGGTTAGTTTTAGGGTTAGGGCTCGGTTTAGGGTATGGGTTAGTTTTAGGGTACGGGTTAGGGTTAGGGTAGGGGTTAGGGTTAGGGTACGCGTTAGGGTTAGGGTAGTTGTTAAACCTATCTCACTCTCTAGGTACCCCTTAGCACGTCAAGGAATATTATTAGGGGGTCCAGCCATGGAGAAGAGTTTAGACACTAGGAGAAGATAAGGAACACACCCATTATCAAGAAATCACATTAGGATTCTCTTTTTAACCTGTTCCTTAAAACACTAGTGCTTAGGAAATCTATTGGAGGCAGAAGCAGTCAAGGGTAGCTTAGGGTTAGGGTTAAGGTTAGGGTTAGGGTTAGGGTACGGCTTAGGGTACGGGTTCGGGTACGGGTTCGGGTACGGCGTAGGGTATGGGTTAGGGTTAGGGTTAGGGTTAGTTTTAGGGTTAGGGCTCGGTTTAGGGTACGGGTTAGGATTAGGGTACGTGTTAGGGTTAGGGTAGGGGTTAGTGTTAGGGTACGCGTTAGGGTTAGGGTAGTTATTAAACCTATCCCACTCTCTAGATACCCCTTAGCACGTCAAGGAATATTATTTGGGGGTCCAGCCATGGAGAAGAGTTTAGACACTAGGAGAAGATAAGGAACACACCCATTATCAAGAAATCACATTAGGATTCTCTTTTTAACCTGTTCCTTAAATCACTAATGCTTAGGAAATCTATTGGAGGCAGTAGCAGTCAAGGGTAGCTTATGGTTAGGGTTAGGGTTAGGGTACGCCTTAGGGTACAGGTTCGGGTACGGGTTCGGGTACGGCGTAGGGTATGGGTTAGGGTTAGGGTTAGGGTTAGTTTTAGGGTTAGGGCTCGGTTTAGGGTACGGGTTAGGATTAGGGTACGTGTTAGGGTTAGGGTAGGGGTTAGGGTTAGGGTACGCGTTAGGGTTAGGGTAGTTATTAAACCTATCCCACTCTCTAGGTACCCCTTAGCACGTCAAGGAATATTATTTGGGGGTCCAGCCATGGAGAAGAGTTTAGACACTAGGAAAAGATAAGGAACACACCCATTATCAAGAAATCACATTAGGATTCTCTTTTTAACCTGTTCCTTAAAACACTAGTGCTTAGGAAATCTATTGGAGGCAGAAGCAGTCAAGGGTAGCTTAGGGTTAGGGCTAGGGTTAGGGTTAGGGTTAGGGTTAGGGTACGGCTTAGGGTACGGGTTCGGGTACGGCTTCGTGTACGGCATAGGGTATGGGTTAGGGTTGGGGTTAGGGTTAGTTTTAGGGTTAGGGCTCGGTTTAGGGTATGGGTTAGGATTAGGGTACGTGTTAGGGTTAGGGTAGGGGTTAGGGTTAGGGTACGCGTTAGGTTTAGGGTAGTTATTAAACCTATCCCACTCTCTAGATACCCCTTAGCACGTCAAGGAATATTATTTGGGGGTCCAGCCATGGAGAAGAGTTTAGACACTAGGAGAAGATAAGGAACACACCCATTATCAAGAAATCACATTAGGATTCTCTTTTTAACCTGTTCCTTAAAACACTAGTGCTTAGGAAATCTATTGGAGGCAGAAGCAGTCAAGGGTAGCTTAGGGTTAGGGTTAGGGTTAGGGTTAGGGTACGGCTTAGGGTAGGGATTCGGGTACGGCTTCGTGTACGGCAAAGGGTATGGGTTAGGGTTAGGGTTAGGGTTAGTTTTAGGGTTAGGTCTCGGTTTAGGGTAAGGGTTAGGATTAGGGTACGTGTTAGGGTTAGGGTAGGGGATAGGGTTAGGTACGCGTTAGGGTTAGGGTAGTTATTAAACCTATCCCACTCTCTAGGTACCCCTTAGCACGTCAAGGAATATTATTTGGGGGTCCAGCCATGGAGAAGAGTTTAGACACTAGGAAAAGATAAGGAACACACCCATTATCAAGAAATCACATTAGGATTCTCTTTTTAACCTGTTCCTTAAAACACTAGTGCTTAGGAAATCTATTGGAGGCAGAAGCAGTCAAGGGTAGCTTAGGGTTAGGGTTAGGGTTAGGGTTAGGGTTAGGGTACGGCTTAGGGTACGGGTTCGGGTACGGGTTCGGATACGGCGTAGGGTATGGGTTAGGGTTAGTTTTAGGGTTAGGGCTCGGTTTAGGGTACGGGTTAGGATTAGGGTACGTGTTAGGGTTAGGGTAGGGGTTAGGGTTAGGGTACGCGTTAGGGTTAGGCTAGTTATTAAACCTATCCCACTCTCTAGATACCCCTTAGCACGTTAAGGAATATTATTTGGGGTTCCAGCCATGGAGAAGAGTTTAGACACTAGGAGAAGATAAGGAACACACCCATTATCAAGAAATCACATTAGGATTCTCTTTTTAACCTGTTCCTTAAAACACTAGTGCTTAGGAAATCTATTGGAGGCAGAAGCAGTCAAGGGTAGCTTAGGGTTAGGGCTAGGGTTAGGGTTAGGGTTAGGGTTAGGGTACGGCTTAGGGTACGGGTTCGGGTACGGCTTCGTGTACGGCATAGGGTATGGGTTAGGGTTGGGGTTAGGGTTAGTTTTAGGGTTAGGGCTCGGTTTAGGGTATGGGTTAGGATTAGGGTACGTGTTAGGGTTAGGGTAGGGGTTAGGGTTAGGGTACGCGTTAGGTTTAGGGTAGTTATTAAACCTATCCCACTCTCTAGATACCCCTTAGCACGTCAAGGAATATTATTTGGGGGTCCAGCCATGGAGAAGAGTTTAGACACTAGGAGAAGATAAGGAACACACCCATTATCAAGAAATCACATTAGGATTCTCTTTTTAACCTGTTCCTTAAAACACTAGTGCTTAGGGAATCTATTGGAGGCAGAAGCAGTCAAGGGTAGCTTAGGGTTAGGGTTAGGGTTAGGGTTAGGGTACGGCTTAGGGTAGGGATTCGGGTACGGCTTCGTGTACGGCAAAGGGTATGGGTTAGGGTTAGGGTTAGGGTTAGTTTTAGGGTTAGGTCTCGGTTTAGGGTAAGGGTTAGGATTAGGGTACGTGTTAGGGTTAGGGTAGGGGATAGGGTTAGGTACGCGTTAGGGTTAGGGTAGTTATTAAACCTATCCCACTCTCTAGGTACCCCTTAGCACGTCAAGGAATATTATTTGGGGGTCCAGCCATGGAGAAGAGTTTACACACTAGGAGAAGATAAGGAACACACCCATTATCAAGAAATGACATTAGGATTCTCTTTTTAACCTGTTCCTTAAAACACTAGTGCTTAGGAAATCTATTGGAGGCAGAAGCAGTCAAGGTTAGCTTAGGGTTAGGGTTAGGGTTAGGGTACGGCTTAGGGTACGGGTTCGGGTACGGGTTCGGTTACGGCGTAGGGTATGGGTTAGGGTTAGGGTTAGGGTTAGTTTTAGGGTTAGGGCTCGGTTTAGGGTAAGGGTTAGGATTAGGGTACGTGTTAGGGTTAGGGTAGGGGATAGGGTTAGGTACGCGTTAGGGTTAGGTTAGTTATTAAACCTATCCCACTCTCTAGGTACCCCTTAGCACGTCAAGGAATATTATTTGGGGGTCCAGCCATGGAGAAGAGTTTAGACACTAGGAGAAGATAAGGAACACACCCATTATCAAGAAATCACATTAGGATTCTCTTTTTAACCTGTTCCTTAAAACACTAGTGCTTAGGAAATCTATTGGAGGCAGAAGCAGTCAAGGGTAGCTTAGGGTTAGGGTTAGGGTTAGGGTACGGCTTTGGGTACGGGTTCGGGTACGGGTTCGGGTACGGCGTAGGGTATGGGTTAGGGTTAGGGTTAGGGTTAGTTATAGGGTTAGGGCTCGGTTTAGGGTACGGGTTAGGATTAGGGTACGTGTTAGGGTTAGGGTAGGGGTTAGGGTTAGGGTACGCGTTAGGGTTAGGCTAGTTATTAAACCTATCCCACACTCTAGATACCCCTTAGCACGTCAAGGAATATTATTTGGGGGTCCAGCCATGGAGAAGAGTTTAGACACTAGGAGAAGATAAGGAACACACCCATTATCAATAAATCACATTAGGATTCTCTTTTTAACCTGTTCCTTAAAACACTAGTGCTTAGGAATTCTATTGGAGGCAGAAGCAGTCAAGGGTAGCTTAGGGTTAGGGTTAGGGTTAGGGTTAGGGTTAGGGTACGGCTTAGGGTACGGGTTCGGGTATGGGTTCGGGTACGGCGTAGGGTATGGGTTAGGGTTAGGGTTAGTGTTAGTTTTAGGGTTAGGGCTGGGTTTAGGGTACGGGTTCGGATTAGGGTACGTGTTAGTGTTAGGGTAGGGGTTAGGGTTAGGGTACGCGTTAGGGTTAGGGTAGTTATTAAACCTATCCCACTCTCTAGGTACCCCTTAGCACGTCAAGGAATATTATTTGGGGGTCCAGCCATGGAGAAGAGTTTAGACACTAGGAAAAGATAAGGAACACACCCATTATCAAGAAATCACATTAGGATTCTCTTTTTAACCTGTTCCTTAAAACACTAGTGCTTAGGAAATCTATTGGAGGCAGAAGCAGTCAACGGTAGCTTAGGGTTAGGGTTAGGTTTAGGGTTAGGTTTAGGGTACGGCTTCGGGTACGGGTTCGGGTACGGGTTCGGGTACGGCATAGGGTATGTTTTAGGGTTAGGGTTAGGGTTAGTGTTAGGGTTAGGGCTCGGTTTAGGGTACGGGTTAGGATTAGGGTACGTGTTAGGGTTAGAGTAGGGGTTAGGGTTAGGGTACGCGTTAGGGTTAGGTTAGTTATTAAACCTATCCCACTCTCTAGGTACCCCTTAGCACGTCAAGGAATATTACTTGGGGGTCCAGCCATGGAGAAGAGTTTAGACACTAGGAGAAGATAAGGAACACACCCATTATCAAGAAATCACATTAGGATTCTCTTTTTAACCTGTTCCTTAAAACACTAGTGCTTAGGAAATCTATTGGAGGCAGAAGCAGTCAAGGGTAGCTTAGGGTTAGGGTTAGGGTTAGGGTACGGCTTAGGGTATGGGTTCGGGTACGGGTTCGGGTACGGCGTAGGGTATGGGTTAGGGTTAGGGTTAGGGTTAGTTTTAGGGTTAGCGCTCGGTTTAGGGTACGGGTTAGGATTAGGGTACGTCTTAGGGTTAGGGTAGGGGATAGGGATAGGGTACGCGTTAGGGTTAGGGTAGTTATTAAACCTATCCCACTCTCTAGGTATCCCTTAGCACGTCAAGGAATATTATTTGGGGGTCCAGCCATGGAGAAGAGTTTAGACACTAGGAGAAGATAAGGAACACACCCATTATCAAGAAATCACATTAGGATTCTCTTTTTAACCTGTTCTTTAAAACACTAGTGCTTAGGAAATCTATTGGAGGCAGAATCAGTCAAGGGTAGCTTAGGGTTAGGGTTAGGGTTAGGGTTAGGGTTAGGGTACGGCTTAGGGTACGGGTTCGGGTACGGATTCGGGTACGGCATAGGGTATGGGTTAGGGTTAGGGTTAGGGTTAGTTTTAGGGTTAGGGCTCGGTTTAGGGTATGGGTTAGTTTTAGGGTACGGGTTAGGGTTAGGGTAGGGGTTAGGGTTAGGGTACGCGTTAGGGTTAGGGTAGTTGTTAAACCTATCTCACTCTCTAGGTACCCCTTAGCACGTCAAGGAATATTATTAGGGGGTCCAGCCATGGAGAAGAGTTTAGACACTAGGAGAAGATAAGGAACACACCCATTATCAAGAAATCACATTAGGATTCTCTTTTTAACCTGTTCCTTAAAACACTAGTGCTTAGGAAATCTATTGGAGGCAGAAGCAGTCAAGGGTAGCTTAGGGTTAGGGTTAAGGTTAGGGTTAGGGTTAGGGTACGGCTTAGGGTACGGGTTCGGGTACGGGTTCGGGTACGGCGTAGGGTATGGGTTAGGGTTAGGGTTAGGGTTAGTTTTAGGGTTAGGGCTCGGTTTAGGGTACGGGTTAGGATTAGGGTACGTGTTAGGGTTAGGGTAGGGGTTAGTGTTAGGGTACGCGTTAGGGTTAGGGTAGTTATTAAACCTATCCCACTCTCTAGATACCCCTTAGCACGTCAAGGAATATTATTTGGGGGTCCAGCCATGGAGAAGAGTTTAGACACTAGGAGAAGATAAGGAACACACCCATTATCAAGAAATCACATTAGGATTCTCTTTTTAACCTGTTCCTTAAATCACTAATGCTTAGGAAATCTATTGGAGGCAGTAGCAGTCAAGGGTAGCTTATGGTTAGGGTTAGGGTTAGGGTACGCCTTAGGGTACAGGTTCGGGTACGGGTTCGGGTACGGCGTAGGGTATGGGTTAGGGTTAGGGTTAGGGTTAGTTTTAGGGTTAGGGCTCGGTTTAGGGTACGGGTTAGGATTAGGGTACGTGTTAGGGTTAGGGTAGGGGTTAGGGTTAGGGTACGCGTTAGGGTTAGGGTAGTTATTAAACCTATCCCACTCTCTAGGTACCCCTTAGCACGTCAAGGAATATTATTTGGGGGTCCAGCCATGGAGAAGAGTTTAGACACTAGGAAAAGATAAGGAACACACCCATTATCAAGAAATCACATTAGGATTCTCTTTTTAACCTGTTCCTTAAAACACTAGTGCTTAGGAAATCTATTGGAGGCAGAAGCAGTCAAGGGTAGCTTAGGGTTAGGGCTAGGGTTAGGGTTAGGGTTAGGGTTAGGGTACGGCTTAGGGTACGGGTTCGGGTACGGCTTCGTGTACGGCATAGGGTATGGGTTAGGGTTGGGGTTAGGGTTAGTTTTAGGGTTAGGGCTCGGTTTAGGGTATGGGTTAGGATTAGGGTACGTGTTAGGGTTAGGGTAGGGGTTAGGGTTAGGGTACGCGTTAGGTTTAGGGTAGTTATTAAACCTATCCCACTCTCTAGATACCCCTTAGCACGTCAAGGAATATTATTTGGGGGTCCAGCCATGGAGAAGAGTTTAGACACTAGGAGAAGATAAGGAACACACCCATTATCAAGAAATCACATTAGGATTCTCTTTTTAACCTGTTCCTTAAAACACTAGTGCTTAGGAAATCTATTGGAGGCAGAAGCAGTCAAGGGTAGCTTAGGGTTAGGGTTAGGGTTAGGGTTAGGGTACGGCTTAGGGTAGGGATTCGGGTACGGCTTCGTGTACGGCAAAGGGTATGGGTTAGGGTTAGGGTTAGGGTTAGTTTTAGGGTTAGGTCTCGGTTTAGGGTAAGGGTTAGGATTAGGGTACGTGTTAGGGTTAGGGTAGGGGATAGGGTTAGGTACGCGTTAGGGTTAGGGTAGTTATTAAACCTATCCCACTCTCTAGGTACCCCTTAGCACGTCAAGGAATATTATTTGGGGGTCCAGCCATGGAGAAGAGTTTACACACTAGGAGAAGATAAGGAACACACCCATTATCAAGAAATCACATTAGGATTCTCTTTTTAACCTGTTCCTTAAAACACTAGTGCTTAGGAAATCTATTGGAGGCAGAAGCAGTCAAGGGTAGCTTAGGGTTAGGGTTAGGGTTAGGGTACGGCTTAGGGTACGGGTTCGGGTACGGGTTCGGTTACGGCGTAGGGTATGGGTTAGGGTTAGGGTTAGGGTTAGTTTTAGGGTTAGGGCTCGGTTTAGGGTAAGGGTTAGGATTAGGGTACGTGTTAGGGTTAGGGTAGGGGATAGGGTTAGGTACGCGTTAGGGTTAGGTTAGTTATTAAACCTATCCCACTCTCTAGGTACCCCTTAGCACGTCAAGGAATATTATTTGGGGGTCCAGCCATGGAGAAGAGTTTAGACACTAGGAGAAGATAAGGAACACACCCATTATCAAGAAATCACATTAGGATTCTCTTTTTAACCTGTTCCTTAAAACACTAGTGCTTAGGAAATCTATTGGAGGCAGAAGCAGTCAAGGGTAGCTTAGGGTTAGGGTTAGGGTTAGGGTACGGCTTTGGGTACGGGTTCGGGTACGGGTTCGGGTACGGCGTAGGGTATGGGTTAGGGTTAGGGTTAGGGTTAGTTATAGGGTTAGGGCTCGGTTTAGGGTACGGGTTAGGATTAGGGTACGTGTTAGGGTTAGGGTAGGGGTTAGGGTTAGGGTACGCGTTAGGGTTAGGCTAGTTATTAAACCTATCCCACTCTCTAGATACCCCTTAGCACGTCAAGGAATATTATTTGGGGGTCCAGCCATGGAGAAGAGTTTAGACACTAGGAGAAGATAAGGAACACACCCATTATCAATAAATCACATTAGGATTCTCTTTTTAACCTGTTCCTTAAAACACTAGTGCTTAGGAATTCTATTGGAGGCAGAAGCAGTCAAGGGTAGCTTAGGGTTAGGGTTAGGGTTAGGGTTAGGGTTAGGGTACGGCTTAGGGTACGGGTTCGGGTATGGGTTCGGGTACGGCGTAGGGTATGGGTTAGGGTTAGGGTTAGGGTTAGTTTTAGGGTTAGGGCTCGGTTTAGGGTACGGGTTAGGATTAGGGTACGTGTTAGTGTTAGGGTAGGGGTTAGGGTTAGGGTACGCGTTAGGGTTAGGGTAGTTATTAAACCTATCCCACTCTCTAGGTACCCCTTAGCACGTCAAGGAATATTATTTGGGGGTCCAGCCATGGAGAAGAGTTTAGACACTAGGAAAAGATAAGGAACACACCCATTATCAAGAAATGACATTAGGATTCTCTTTTTAACCTGTTCCTTAAAACACTAGTGCTTAGGAAATCTATTGGAGGCAGAAGCAGTCAAGGTTAGCTTAGGGTTAGGGTTAGGGTTAGGGTACGGCTTAGGGTACGGGTTCGGGTACGGGTTCGGTTACGGCGTAGGGTATGGGTTAGGGTTAGGGTTAGGGTTAGTTTTAGGGTTAGGGCTCGGTTTAGGGTAAGGGTTAGGATTAGGGTACGTGTTAGGGTTAGGGTAGGGGATAGGGTTAGGTACGCGTTAGGGTTAGGTTAGTTATTAAACCTATCCCACTCTCTAGGTACCCCTTAGCACGTCAAGGAATATTATTTGGGGGTCCAGCCATGGAGAAGAGTTTAGACACTAGGAGAAGATAAGGAACACACCCATTATCAAGAAATCACATTAGGATTCTCTTTTTAACCTGTTCCTTAAAACACTAGTGCTTAGGAAATCTATTGGAGGCAGAAGCAGTCAAGGGTAGCTTAGGGTTAGGGTTAGGGTTAGGGTACGGCTTTGGGTACGGGTTCGGGTACGGGTTCGGGTACGGCGTAGGGTATGGGTTAGGGTTAGGGTTAGGGTTAGTTATAGGGTTAGGGCTCGGTTTAGGGTACGGGTTAGGATTAGGGTACGTGTTAGGGTTAGGGTAGGGGTTAGGGTTAGGGTACGCGTTAGGGTTAGGCTAGTTATTAAACCTATCCCACTCTCTAGATACCCCTTAGCACGTCAAGGAATATTATTTGGGGGTCCAGCCATGGAGAAGAGTTTAGACACTAGGAGAAGATAAGGAACACACCCATTATCAATAAATCACATTAGGATTCTCTTTTTAACCTGTTCCTTAAAACACTAGTGCTTAGGAATTCTATTGGAGGCAGAAGCAGTCAAGGGTAGCTTAGGGTTAGGGTTAGGGTTAGGGTTAGGGTTAGGGTACGGCTTAGGGTACGGGTTCGGGTATGGGTTCGGGTACGGCGTAGGGTATGGGTTAGGGTTAGGGTTAGGGTTAGTTTTAGGGTTAGGGCTCGGTTTAGGGTACGGGTTAGGATTAGGGTACGTGTTAGTGTTAGGGTAGGGGTTAGGGTTAGGGTACGCGTTAGGGTTAGGGTAGTTATTAAACCTATCCCACTCTCTAGGTACCCCTTAGCACGTCAAGGAATATTATTTGGGGGTCCAGCCATGGAGAAGAGTTTAGACACTAGGAAAAGATAAGGAACACACCCATTATCAAGAAATCACATTAGGATTCTCTTTTTAACCTGTTCCTTAAAACACTAGTGCTTAGGAAATCTATTGGAGGCAGAAGCAGTCAACGGTAGCTTAGGGTTAGGGTTAGGTTTAGGGTTAGGTTTCGGGTACGGCTTCGGGTACGGGTTCGGGTACGGGTTCGGGTACGGCATAGGGTATGTTTTAGGGTTAGGGTTAGGGTTAGTGTTAGGGTTAGGGCTCGGTTTAGGGTACGGGTTAGGATTAGGGTACGTGTTAGGGTTAGAGTAGGGGTTAGGGTTAGGGTACGCGTTAGGGTTAGGTTAGTTATTAAACCTATCCCACTCTCTAGGTACCCCTTAGCACGTCAAGGAATATTACTTGGGGGTCCAGCCATGGAGAAGAGTTTAGACACTAGGAGAAGATAAGGAACACACCCATTATCAAGAAATCACATTAGGATTCTCTTTTTAACCTGTTCCTTAAAACACTAGTGCTTAGGAAATCTATTGGAGGCAGAAGCAGTCAAGGGTAGCTTAGGGTTAGGGTTAGGGTTAGGGTACGGCTTAGGGTATGGGTTCGGGTACGGGTTCGGGTACGGCGTAGGGTATGGGTTAGGGTTAGGGTTAGGGTTAGTTTTAGGGTTAGCGCTCGGTTTAGGGTACGGGTTAGGATTAGGGTACGTCTTAGGGTTAGGGTAGGGGATAGGGATAGGGTACGCGTTAGGGTTAGGGTAGTTATTAAACCTATCCCACTCTCTAGGTATCCCTTAGCACGTCAAGGAATATTATTTGGGGGTCCAGCCATGGAGAAGAGTTTAGACACTAGGAGAAGATAAGGAACACACCCATTATCAAGAAATCACATTAGGATTCTCTTTTTAACCTGTTCTTTAAAACACTAGTGCTTAGGAAATCTATTGGAGGCAGAATCAGTCAAGGGTAGCTTAGGGTTAGGGTTAGGGTTAGGGTTAGGGTTAGGGTACGGCTTAGGGTACGGGTTCGGGTACGGATTCGGGTACGGCATAGGGTATGGGTTAGGGTTAGGGTTAGGGTTAGTTTTAGGGTTAGGGCTCGGTTTAGGGTATGGGTTAGTTTTAGGGTACGGGTTAGGGTTAGGGTAGGGGTTAGGGTTAGGGTACGCGTTAGGGTTAGGGTAGTTGTTAAACCTATCTCACTCTCTAGGTACCCCTTAGCACGTCAAGGAATATTATTAGGGGGTCCAGCCATGGAGAAGAGTTTAGACACTAGGAGAAGATAAGGAACACACCCATTATCAAGAAATCACATTAGGATTCTCTTTTTAACCTGTTCCTTAAAACACTAGTGCTTAGGAAATCTATTGGAGGCAGAAGCAGTCAAGGGTAGCTTAGGGTTAGGGTTAAGGTTAGGGTTAGGGTTAGGGTACGGCTTAGGGTACGGGTTCGGGTACGGGTTCGGGTACGGCGTAGGGTATGGGTTAGGGTTAGGGTTAGGGTTAGTTTTAGGGTTAGGGCTCGGTTTAGGGTACGGGTTAGGATTAGGGTACGTGTTAGGGTTAGGGTAGGGGTTAGTGTTAGGGTACGCGTTAGGGTTAGGGTAGTTATTAAACCTATCCCACTCTCTAGATACCCCTTAGCACGTCAAGGAATATTATTTGGGGGTCCAGCCATGGAGAAGAGTTTAGACACTAGGAGAAGATAAGGAACACACCCATTATCAAGAAATCACATTAGGATTCTCTTTTTAACCTGTTCCTTAAATCACTAATGCTTAGGAAATCTATTGGAGGCAGTAGCAGTCAAGGGTAGCTTATGGTTAGGGTTAGGGTTAGGGTACGCCTTAGGGTACAGGTTCGGGTACGGGTTCGGGTACGGCGTAGGGTATGGGTTAGGGTTAGGGTTAGGGTTAGTTTTAGGGTTAGGGCTCGGTTTAGGGTACGGGTTAGGATTAGGGTACGTGTTAGGGTTAGGGTAGGGGTTAGGGTTAGGGTACGCATTAGGGTTAGGGTAGTTATTAAACCTATCCCACTCTCTAGGTACCCCTTAGCACGTCAAGGAATATTACTTGGGGGTCCAGCCATGGAGAAGAGTTTAGACACTAGGAGAAGATAAGGAACACACCCATTATCAAGAAATCACATTAGGATTCTCTTTTTAACCTGTTCCTTAAAACACTAGTGCTTAGGATATCTATTGGAGGCAGAAGCAGTCAAGGGTAGCTTAGGGTTAGGGTTAGGGTTAGGGTAAGGGTAAGGGTATGGCTTAGGGTACGGGTTCGGGTACGGGTTCGGGTACGGCGTAGGGTATGGGTTAGGGTTAGGGTTAGGGTTAGTTTTAGGGTTAGCGCTCGGTTTAGGGTACGGGTTAGGATTAGGGTACGTCTTAGGGTTAGGGTAGGGGATAGGGATAGGGTACGCGTTAGGGTTAGGGTAGTTATTAAACCTATCCCACTCTCTAGGTATCCCTTAGCACGTCAAGGAATATTATTTGGGGGTCCAGCCATGGAGAAGAGTTTAGACACTAGGAGAAGATAAGGAACACACCCATTATCAAGAAATCACATTAGGATTCTCTTTTTAACCTGTTCTTTAAAACACTAGTGCTTAGGAAATCTATTGGAGGCAGAATCAGTCAAGGGTAGCTTAGGGTTAGGGTTAGGGTTAGGGTTAGGGTTAGGGTACGGCTTAGGGTACGGGTTCGGGTACGGATTCGGGTACGGCATAGGGTATGGGTTAGGGTTAGGGTTAGGGTTAGTTTTAGGGTTAGGGCTCGGTTTAGGGTATGGGTTAGTTTTAGGGTACGGGTTAGGGTTAGGGTAGGGGTTAGGGTTAGGGTACGCGTTAGGGTTAGGGTAGTTGTTAAACCTATCTCACTCTCTAGGTACCCCTTAGCACGTCAAGGAATATTATTAGGGGGTCCAGCCATGGAGAAGAGTTTAGACACTAGGAGAAGATAAGGAACACACCCATTATCAAGAAATCACATTAGGATTCTCTTTTTAACCTGTTCCTTAAAACACTAGTGCTTAGGAAATCTATTGGAGGCAGAAGCAGTCAAGGGTAGCTTAGGGTTAGGGTTAAGGTTAGGGTTAGGGTTAGGGTACGGCTTAGGGTACGGGTTCGGGTACGGGTTCGGGTACGGCGTAGGGTATGGGTTAGGGTTAGGGTTAGGGTTAGTTTTAGGGTTAGGGCTCGGTTTAGGGTACGGGTTAGGATTAGGGTACGTGTTAGGGTTAGGGTAGGGGTTAGTGTTAGGGTACGCGTTAGGGTTAGGGTAGTTATTAAACCTATCCCACTCTCTAGATACCCCTTAGCACGTCAAGGAATATTATTTGGGGGTCCAGCCATGGAGAAGAGTTTAGACACTAGGAGAAGATAAGGAACACACCCATTATCAAGAAATCACATTAGGATTCTCTTTTTAACCTGTTCCTTAAATCACTAATGCTTAGGAAATCTATTGGAGGCAGTAGCAGTCAAGGGTAGCTTATGGTTAGGGTTAGGGTTAGGGTACGCCTTAGGGTACAGGTTCGGGTACGGGTTCGGGTACGGCGTAGGGTATGGGTTAGGGTTAGGGTTAGGGTTAGTTTTAGGGTTAGGGCTCGGTTTAGGGTACGGGTTAGGATTAGGGTACGTGTTAGGGTTAGGGTAGGGGTTAGGGTTAGGGTACGCATTAGGGTTAGGGTAGTTATTAAACCTATCCCACTCTCTAGGTACCCCTTAGCACGTCAAGGAATATTACTTGGGGGTCCAGCCATGGAGAAGAGTTTAGACACTAGGAGAAGATAAGGAACACACCCATTATCAAGAAATCACATTAGGATTCTCTTTTTAACCTGTTCCTTAAAACACTAGTGCTTAGGATATCTATTGGAGGCAGAAGCAGTCAAGGGTAGCTTAGGGTTAGGGTTAGGGTTAGGGTAAGGGTAAGGGTATGGCTTAGGGTACGGGTTCAGGTACGGGTTCGGGTACGGCGTAGGGTATGGGTTAGTGTTAGGGTTAGGGTTAGTTTTAGGGTTAGGGCTCGGTTTAGGGTACGGGTTAGGATTAGGGTACGTGTTAGGGATAGCGTAGGGGTTAGGGTTAGGGTACGCGTTAGGGTTAGGGTAGTTATTAAACCTATCCCACTCTCTAGATACCCCTTAGCACGTCAAGGAATATTATTTGGGGGTCCAGCCATGGAGAAGAGTTTAGACACTAGGAGAAGATAAGGAACACACCCATTATCAAGAAATCACATTAGGATTCTCTTTTTAACCTGTTCCTTAAAACACTAGTGCTTAGGAAATCTATTGGAGGCAGAAGCAGTCAAGGGTAGCTTAGGGTTAGGGCTAGGGTTAGGGTTAGGGTTAGGGTTAGGGTACGGCTTAGGGTACGGGTTCGGGTACGGCTTCGTGTACGGCATAGGGTATGGGTTAGGGTTGGGGTTAGGGTTAGTTTTAGGGTTAGGGCTCGGTTTAGGGTACGGGTTAGGATTAGGGTACGTGTTAGGGTTAGGGTAGGGGTTAGGGTTAGGGTACGCGTTAGGGTTAGGTTAGTTATTAAAGCTATCCCACTCTCTAGATACCCCTTAGCACGTCAAGGAATATTATTTGGGGGTCCAGCCATGGAGAAGAGTTTAGACACTAGGAGAAGATAAGGAACACACCCATTATCAAGAAATCACATTAGGATTCTCTTTTTAACCTGTTCCTTAAAACACTAGTGCTTAGGAAATCTATTGGAGGCAGAAGCAGTCAAGGTTAGCTTAGGGTTAGGGTTAGGGTTAGGGTACGGCTTAGGGTATGGGTTCGGGTACGGGTTCGGGTACGGCGTAGGGTATGGGTTAGGGTTAGGGTTAGGGTTAGTTTTAGGGTTAGGGCTCGGTTTAGGGTACGGGTTAGGATTAGGGTACGTGTTAGGGTTAGAGTAGGGGTTAGGGTTAGGGTACGCGTTAGGGTTAGGGTAGTTATTAAACCTATCCCACTCTCCAGATACCCCTTAGCACGTCAAGGAATATTATTTGGGGGTCCAGCCATGGAGAAGAGTTTAGACACTAGGAGAAGATAAGGAACACACCCATTATCAAGAAATCACATTAGGATTCTCTTTTTAACCTGTTCCTTAAATCACTAATGCTTAGGAAATCTATTGGAGGCAGTAGCAGTCAAGGGTAGCTTACGGTTAGGGTTAGGGTTAGGGTTAGGTTACGCCTTAGGGTACAGGTTCGGGTACGGGTTCGGGTACGGCGTAGGGTATGGGTTAGGGTTAGGGTTAGGGTTAGTTTTAGGGTTAGGGCTCGGTTTAGGGTACGGGTTAGGATTAGGGTACGTGTTAGGTTTAGGGTAGGGGTTAGGGTTAGGGTACGCGTTAGGGTTAGGGTAGTTATTAAACCTATCCCACTCTCTAGGTACCCCTTAGCACGTCAAGGAATATTACTTGGGGGTCCAGCCATGGAGAAGAGTTTAGACACTAGGAGAAGATAAGGAACACACCCATTATCAAGAAATCACATTAGGATTCTCTTTTTAACCTGTTCCTTAAAACACTAGTGCTTAGGAAATCTATTGGAGGCAGAAGCAGTCAAGGGTAGCTTAGGGTTAGGGTTAGGGTTAGGGTACGGCTTAGGGTATGGGTTCGGGTACGGGTTCGGGTACGGCGTAGGGTATGGGTTAGGGTTAGGGTTAGGGTTAGTTTTAGGGTTAGCGCTCGGTTTAGGGTACGGGTTAGGATTAGGGTACGTCTTAGGGTTAGGGTAGGGGATATGGATAGGGTACGCGTTAGGGTTAGGGTAGTTATTAAACCTATCCCACTCTCTAGGTATCCCTTAGCACGTCAAGGAATATTATTTGGGGGTCCAGCCATGGAGAAGAGTTTAGACACTAGGAGAAGATAAGGAACACACCCATTATCAAGAAATCACATTAGGATTCTCTTTTTAACCTGTTCTTTAAAACACTAGTGCTTAGGAAATCTATTGGAGGCAGAATCAGTCAAGGGTAGCTTAGGGTTAGGGTTAGGGTTAGGGTTAGGGTTAGGGTACGGCTTAGGGTACGGGTTCGGGTACGGATTCGGGTACGGCATAGGGTATGGGTTAGGGTTAGGGTTAGGGTTAGTTTTAGGGTTAGGGCTCGGTTTATGGTATGGGTTAGTTTTAGGGTACGGGTTAGGGTTAGGGTAGGGGTTAGGGTTAGGGTACGCGTTAGGGTTAGGGTAGTTGTTAAACCTATCTCACTCTCTAGGTACCCCTTAGCACGTCAAGGAATATTATTAGGGGGTCCAGCCATGGAGAAGAGTTTAGACACTAGGAGAAGATAAGGAACACACCCATTATCAAGAAATCACATTAGGATTCTCTTTTTAACCTGTTCCTTAAAACACTAGTGCTTAGGAAATCTATTGGAGGCAGAAGCAGTCAAGGTTAGCTTAGGGTTAGGGTTAGGGTTAGGGTACGGCTTAGGGTACGGGTTCGGGTACGGGTTCGGGTACGGCGTAGGGTATGGGTTAGGGTTAGGGTTAGGGTTAGTTTTAGGGTTAGGGCTCGGTTTAGGGTAAGGGTTAGGATTAGGGTACGTGTTAGGGTTAGGGTAGGGGATAGGGTTAGGGTACGCGTTAGGGTTAGGCTAGTTATTAAACCTATCCCACTCTCTAGATACCCCTTAGCACGTCAAGGAATATTATTTGGGGGTCCAGCCATGGAGAAGAGTTTAGACACTAGGAGAAGATAAGGAACACACCCATTATCAAGAAATCACATTAGGATTCTCTTTTTAACCTGTTCCTTAAAACACTAGTGCTTAGGAATTCTATTGGAGGCAGAAGCAGTCAAGGGTAGCTTAGGGTTAGGGTTAGGGTTAGGGTTAGGGTTAGGGTACGGCTTAGGGTACGGGTTCGGGTACGGGTTCGGGTACGGCGTAGGGTATGGGTTAGGGTTAGGGTTAGGGTTAGTTTTAGGGTTAGGGCTCGGTTTAGGGTACGGGTTAGGATTAGGGTACGTGTTAGGGTTAGGGTAGGGGTTAGGGTTAGGGTACGCGTTAGGGTTAGGCTAGTTATTAAACCTATCCCACTCTCTAGATACCCGTTAGCACGTCAAGGAATATTATTTGGGGGTCCAGCCATGGAGAAGAGTTTAGACACTAGGAGAAGATAAGGAACACACCCATTATCAAGAAATCACATTAGGATTCTCTTTTTAACCTGTTCCTTAAAACACTAGTGCTTAGGAAATCTATTGGAGGCAGAAGCAGTCAAGGGTAGCTTAGGGTTAGGGTTAGGGTTAGGGTTAGGGTTAGGGTACGGCTTAGGGTACGGGTTCGGGTACGGGTTCGGGTTCGGCATAGGGTATGGGTTAGGGTTAGGGTTAGTGTTAGTTTTAGGGTTAGGGCTGGGTTTAGGGTACGGGTTCGGATTAGGGTACGTGTTAGTGTTAGTGTAGGGGTTAGGGTTAGGGTACGCGTTAGGGTTAGGGTAGTTATTAAACCTATCCCACTCTCTAGGTACCCCTTAGCACGTCAAGGAATATTATTTGGGGGTCCAGCCATGGAGAAGAGTTTAGACACTAGGAAAAGATAAGGAACACACCCATTATCAAGAAATCACATTAGGATTCTCTTTTTAACCTGTTCCTTAAAACACTAGTGCTTAGGAAATCTATTGGAGGCAGAAGCAGTCAACGGTAGCTTAGGGTTAGGGTTAGGTTTAGGGTTAGGTTTAGGGTACGGCTTCGGGTACGGGTTCGGGTACGGGTTCGGGTACGGCGTAGGGTATGTTTTAGGGTTAGGGTTAGGGTTAGTGTTAGGGTTAGGGCTCGGTTTAGGGTACGGGTTAGGATTAGGGTACGTGTTAGGGTTAGAGTAGGGGTTAGGGTTAGGGTACGCGTTAGGGTTAGGTTAGTTATTAAACCTATCCCACTCTCTAGGTACCCCTTAGCACGTCAAGGAATATTACTTGGGGGTCCAGCCATGGAGAAGAGTTTAGACACTAGGAGAAGATAAGGAACACACCCATTATCAAGAAATCACATTAGGATTCTCTTTTTAACCTGTTCCTTAAAACACTAGTGCTTAGGAAATCTATTGGAGGCAGAAGCAGTCAAGGGTAGCTTAGGGTTAGGGTTAGGGTTAGGGTACGGCTTAGGGTATGGGTTCGGGTACGGGTTCGGGTACGGCGTAGGGTATGGGTTAGGGTTAGGGTTAGGGTTAGTTTTAGGGTTAGCGCTCGGTTTAGGGTACGGGTTAGGATTAGGGTACGTCTTAGGGTTAGGGTAGGGGATAGGGATAGGGTACGCGTTAGGGTTAGGGTAGTTATTAAACCTATCCCACTCTCTAGGTATCCCTTAGCACGTCAAGGAATATTATTTGGGGGTCCAGCCATGGAGAAGAGTTTAGACACTAGGAGAAGATAAGGAACACACCCATTATCAAGAAATCACATTAGGATTCTCTTTTTAACCTGTTCTTTAAAACACTAGTGCTTAGGAAATCTATTGGAGGCAGAATCAGTCAAGGGTAGCTTAGGGTTAGGGTTAGGGTTAGGGTTAGGGTTAGGGTACGGCTTAGGGTACGGGTTCGGGTACGGATTCGGGTACGGCATAGGGTATGGGTTAGGGTTAGGGTTAGGGTTAGTTTTAGGGTTAGGGCTCGGTTTAGGGTATGGGTTAGTTTTAGGGTACGGGTTAGGGTTAGGGTAGGGGTTAGGGTTAGGGTACGCGTTAGGGTTAGGGTAGTTGTTAAACCTATCTCACTCTCTAGGTACCCCTTAGCACGTCAAGGAATATTATTAGGGGGTCCAGCCATGGAGAAGAGTTTAGACACTAGGAGAAGATAAGGAACACACCCATTATCAAGAAATCACATTAGGATTCTCTTTTTAACCTGTTCCTTAAAACACTAGTGCTTAGGAAATCTATTGGAGGCAGAAGCAGTCAAGGGTAGCTTAGGGTTAGGGTTAAGGTTAGGGTTAGGGTTAGGGTACGGCTTAGGGTACGGGTTCGGGTACGGGTTCGGGTACGGCGTAGGGTATGGGTTAGGGTTAGGGTTAGGGTTAGTTTTAGGGTTAGGGCTCGGTTTAGGGTACGGGTTAGGATTAGGGTACGTGTTAGGGTTAGGGTAGGGGTTAGTGTTAGGGTACGCGTTAGGGTTAGGGTAGTTATTAAACCTATCCCACTCTCTAGATACCCCTTAGCACGTCAAGGAATATTATTTGGGGGTCCAGCCATGGAGAAGAGTTTAGACACTAGGAGAAGATAAGGAACACACCCATTATCAAGAAATCACATTAGGATTCTCTTTTTAACCTGTTCCTTAAAACACTAGTGCTTAGGAAATCTATTGGAGGCAGAATCAGTCAAGGGTAGCTTAGGGTTAGGGTTAGGGTTAGGGTTAGGGTTAGGGTACGGCTTAGGGTACGGGTTCGGGTACGGATTCGGGTACGGCATAGGGTATGGGTTAGGGTTAGGGTTAGGGTTAGTTTTAGGGTTAGGGCTCGGTTTATGGTATGGGTTAGTTTTAAGGTACGGGTTAGGGTTAGGGTAGGGGTTAGGGTTAGGGTACGCGTTAGGGTTAGGGTAGTTGTTAAACCTATCTCACTCTCTAGGTACCCCTTAGCACGTCAAGGAATATTATTAGGGGGTCCAGCCATGGAGAAGAGTTTAGACACTAGGAGAAGATAAGGAACACACCCATTATCAAGAAATCACATTAGGATTCTCTTTTTAACCTGTTCCTTAAAACACTAGTGCTTAGGAAATCTATTGGAGGCAGAAGCAGTCAAGGTTAGCTTAGGGTTAGGGTTAGGGTTAGGGTACGGCTTAGGGTACGGGTTCGGGTACGGGTTCGGGTACGGCGTAGGGTATGGGTTAGGGTTAGGGTTAGGGTTAGTTTTAGGGTTAGGGCTCGGTTTAGGGTAAGGGTTAGGATTAGGGTACGTGTTAGGGTTAGGGTAGGGGATAGGGTTAGGTACGCGTTAGGGTTAGGGTAGTTATTAAACCTATCCCACTCTCTAGGTACCCCTTAGCACGTCAAGGAATATTATTTGGGGGTCCAGCCATGGAGAAGAGTTTAGACACTAGGAGAAGATAAGGAACACACCCATTATCAAGAAATCACATTAGGATTCTCTTTTTAACCTGTTCCTTAAAACACTAGTGCTTAGGAAATCTATTGGAGGCAGAAGCAGTCAAGGGTAGCTTAGGGTTAGGGTTAGGGTTAGGGTACGGCTTTGGGTACGGGTTCGGGTACGGGTTCGGGTACGGCGTAGGGTATGGGTTAGGGTTAGGGTTAGGGTTAGTTATAGGGTTAGGGCTCGGTTTAGGGTACGGGTTAGGATTAGGGTACGTGTTAGGGTTAGGGTAGGGGTTAGGGTTAGGGTACGCGTTAGGGTTAGGCTAGTTATTAAACCTATCCCACTCTCTAGATACCCCTTAGCACGTCAAGGAATATTATTTGGGGGTCCAGCCATGGAGAAGAGTTTAGACACTAGGAGAAGGTAAGGAACACACCCATTATCAATAAATCACATTAGGATTCTCTTTTTAACCTGTTCCTTAAAACACTAGTGCTTAGGAATTCTATTGGAGGCAGAAGCAGTCAAGGGTAGCTTAGGGTTAGGGTTAGGGTTAGGGTTAGGGTTAGGGTACGGCTTAGGGTACGGGTTCGGGTACGGGTTCGGGTACGGCGTAGGGTATGGGTTAGGGTTAGGGTTAGTGTTAGTTTTAGGGTTAGGGCTCGGTTTAGGGTACGGGTTAGGATTAGGGTACGTGTTAGGGTTAGGGTAGGGGTTAGGGTTAGGGTACACGTTAGGGTTAGGCTAGTTATTAAACCTATCCCACTCTCTAGATACCCGTTAGCACGTCAAGGAATATTATTTGGGGGTCCAGCCATGGAGAAGAGTTTAGACACTAGGAGAAGATAAGGAACACACCCATTATCAAGAAATCACATTAGGATTCTCTTTTTAACCTGTTCCTTAAAACACTAGTGCTTAGGAAATCTATTGGAGGCAGAAGCAGTCAAGGGTAGCTTAGGGTTAGGGTTAGGGTTAGGGTTAGGGTTAGGGTACGGCTTAGGGTACGGGTTCGGGTACGGGTTCGGGTTCGGCATAGGGTATGGGTTAGGGTTAGGGTTAGTGTTAGTTTTAGGGTTAGGGCTGGGTTTAGGGTACGGGTTCGGATTAGGGTACGTGTTAGTGTTAGGGTAGGGGTTAGGGTTAGGGTACGCGTTAGGGTTAGGGTAGTTATTAAACCTATCCCACTCTCTAGGTACCCCTTAGCACGTCAAGGAATATTATTTGGGGGTCCAGCCATGGAGAAGAGTTTAGACACTAGGAAAAGATAAGGAACACACCCATTATCAAGAAATCACATTAGGATTCTCTTTTTAACCTGTTCCTTAAAACACTAGTGCTTAGGAAATCTATTGGAGGCAGAAGCAGTCAACGGTAGCTTAGGGTTAGGGTTAGGTTTAGGGTACGTCTTCGGGTACGGGTTCGGGTACGGGTTCGGGTACGGCGTAGGGTATGTTTTAGGGTTAGGGTTAGGGTTAGTGTTAGGGTTAGGGCTCGGTTTAGGGTACGGGTTAGGATTAGGGTACGTGTTAGGGTTAGAGTAGGGGTTAGGGTTAGGGTACGCGTTAGGGTTAGGGTAGTTATTAAACCTATCCCACTCTCCAGATACCCCTTAGCACGTCAAGGAATATTATTTGGGGGTCCAGCCATGGAGAAGAGTTTAGACACTAGGAGAAGATAAGGAACACACCCATTATCAAGAAATCACATTAGGATTCTCTTTTTAACCTGTTCCTTAAATCACTAATGCTTAGGAAATCTATTGGAGGCAGTAGCAGTCAAGGGTAGCTTACGGTTAGGGTTAGGGTTAGGGTTAGGGTACGCCTTAGGGTACAGGTTCGGGTACGGGTTCGGGTACGGCGTAGGGTATGGGTTAGGGTTAGGGTTAGGGTTAGTTTTAGGGTTAGGGCTCGGTTTAGGGTACGGGTTAGGATTAGGGTACGTGTTAGGTTTAGGGTAGGGGTTAGGGTTAGGGTACGCGTTAGGGTTAGGGTAGTTATTAAACCTATCCCACTCTCTAGGTACCCCTTAGCACGTCAAGGAATATTACTTGGGGGTCCAGCCATGGAGAAGAGTTTAGACACTAGGAGAAGATAAGGAATACACCCATTATCAAGAAATCACATTAGGATTCTCTTTTTAACCTGTTCCTTAAAACACTAGTGCTTAGGAAATCTATTGGAGGCAGAAGCAGTCAAGGGTAGCTTAGGGTTAGGGTTAGGGTTAGGGTACGGCTTAGGGTATGGGTTCGGGTACGGGTTCGGGTACGGCGTAGGGTATGGGTTAGGGTTAGGGTTAGGGTTAGTTTTAGGGTTAGCGCTCGGTTTAGGGTACGGGTTAGGATTAGGGTACGTCTTAGGGTTAGGGTAGGGGATAGGGATAGGGTACGCGTTAGGGTTAGGGTAGTTATTAAACCTATCCCACTCTCTAGGTATCCCTTAGCACGTCAAGGAATATTATTTGGGGGTCCAGCCATGGAGAAGAGTTTAGACACTAGGAGAAGATAAGGAACACACCCATTATCAAGAAATCACATTAGGATTCTCTTTTTAACCTGTTCTTTAAAACACTAGTGCTTAGGAAATCTATTGGAGGCAGAATCAGTCAAGGGTAGCTTAGGGTTAGGGTTAGGGTTAGGGTTAGGGTTAGGGTACGGCTTAGGGTACGGGTTCGGGTACGGATTCGGGTACGGCATAGGGTATGGGTTAGGGTTAGGGTTAGGGTTAGTTTTAGGGTTAGGGCTCGGTTTATGGTATGGGTTAGTTTTAGGGTACGGGTTAGGGTTAGGGTAGGGGTTAGGGTTAGGGTACGCGTTAGGGTTAGGGTAGTTGTTAAACCTATCTCACTCTCTAGGTACCCCTTAGCACGTCAAGGAATATTATTAGGGGGTCCAGCCATGGAGAAGAGTTTAGACACTAGGAGAAGATAAGGAACACACCCATTATCAAGAAATCACATTAGGATTCTCTTTTTAACCTGTTCCTTAAAACACTAGTGCTTAGGAAATCTATTGGAGGCAGAAGCAGTCAAGGTTAGCTTAGGGTTAGGGTTAGGGTTAGGGTACGGCTTAGGGTACGGGTTCGGGTACGGGTTCGGGTACGGCGTAGGGTATGGGTTAGGGTTAGGGTTAGGGTTAGTTTTAGGGTTAGGGCTCGGTTTAGGGTAAGGGTTAGGATTAGGGTACGTGTTAGGGTTAGGGTAGGGGATAGGGTTAGGGTACGCGTTAGGGTTAGGCTAGTTATTAAACCTATCCCACTCTCTAGATACCCCTTAGCACGTCAAGGAATATTATTTGGGGGTCCAGCCATGGAGAAGAGTTTAGACACTAGGAGAAGATAAGGAACACACCCATTATCAAGAAATCACATTAGGATTCTCTTTTTAACCTGTTCCTTAAAACACTAGTGCTTAGGAATTCTATTGGAGGCAGAAGCAGTCAAGGGTAGCTTAGGGTTAGGGTTAGGGTTAGGGTTAGGGTTAGGGTACGGCTTAGGGTACGGGTTCGGGTACGGGTTCGGGTACGGCGTAGGGTATGGGTTAGGGTTAGGGTTAGGGTTAGTTTTAGGGTTAGGGCTCGGTTTAGGGTACGGGTTAGGATTAGGGTACGTGTTAGGGTTAGGGTAGGGGTTAGGGTTAGGGTACGCGTTAGGGTTAGGCTAGTTATTAAACCTATCCCACTCTCTAGATACCCGTTAGCACGTCAAGGAATATTATTTGGGGGTCCAGCCATGGAGAAGAGTTTAGACACTAGGAGAAGATAAGGAACACACCCATTATCAAGAAATCACATTAGGATTCTCTTTTTAACCTGTTCCTTAAAACACTAGTGCTTAGGAAATCTATTGGAGGCAGAAGCAGTCAAGGGTAGCTTAGGGTTAGGGTTAGGGTTAGGGTTAGGGTTAGGGTACGGCTTAGGGTACGGGTTCGGGTACGGGTTCGGGTTCGGCATAGGGTATGGGTTAGGGTTAGGGTTAGTGTTAGTTTTAGGGTTAGGGCTGGGTTTAGGGTACGGGTTCGGATTAGGGTACGTGTTAGTGTTAGGGTAGGGGTTAGGGTTAGGGTACGCGTTAGGGTTAGGGTAGTTATTAAACCTATCCCACTCTCTAGGTACCCCTTAGCACGTCAAGGAATATTATTTGGGGGTCCAGCCATGGAGAAGAGTTTAGACACTAGGAAAAGATAAGGAACACACCCATTATCAAGAAATCACATTAGGATTCTCTTTTTAACCTGTTCCTTAAAACACTAGTGCTTAGGAAATCTATTGGAGGCAGAAGCAGTCAACGGTAGCTTAGGGTTAGGGTTAGGTTTAGGGTTAGGTTTAGGGTACGGCTTCGGGTACGGGTTCGGGTACGGGTTCGGGTACGGCGTAGGGTATGTTTTAGGGTTAGGGTTAGGGTTAGTGTTAGGGTTAGGGCTCGGTTTAGGGTACGGGTTAGGATTAGGGTACGTGTTAGGGTTAGAGTAGGGGTTAGGGTTAGGGTACGCGTTAGGGTTAGGTTAGTTATTAAACCTATCCCACTCTCTAGGTACCCCTTAGCACGTCAAGGAATATTACTTGGGGGTCCAGCCATGGAGAAGAGTTTAGACACTAGGAGAAGATAAGGAACACACCCATTATCAAGAAATCACATTAGGATTCTCTTTTTAACCTGTTCCTTAAAACACTAGTGCTTAGGAAATCTATTGGAGGCAGAAGCAGTCAAGGGTAGCTTAGGGTTAGGGTTAGGGTTAGGGTACGGCTTAGGGTATGGGTTCGGGTACGGGTTCGGGTACGGCGTAGGGTATGGGTTAGGGTTAGGGTTAGGGTTAGTTTTAGGGTTAGCGCTCGGTTTAGGGTACGGGTTAGGATTAGGGTACGTCTTAGGGTTAGGGTAGGGGATAGGGATAGGGTACGCGTTAGGGTTAGGGTAGTTATTAAACCTATCCCACTCTCTAGGTATCCCTTAGCACGTCAAGGAATATTATTTGGGGGTCCAGCCATGGAGAAGAGTTTAGACACTAGGAGAAGATAAGGAACACACCCATTATCAAGAAATCACATTAGGATTCTCTTTTTAACCTGTTCTTTAAAACACTAGTGCTTAGGAAATCTATTGGAGGCAGAATCAGTCAAGGGTAGCTTAGGGTTAGGGTTAGGGTTAGGGTTAGGGTTAGGGTACGGCTTAGGGTACGGGTTCGGGTACGGGTTCGGGTACGGCATAGGGTATGGGTTAGGGTTAGGGTTAGGGTTAGTTTTAGGGTTAGGGCTCGGTTTAGGGTATGGGTTAGTTTTAGGGTACGGGTTAGGGTTAGGGTAGGGGTTAGGGTTAGGGTACGCGTTAGGGTTAGGGTAGTTGTTAAACCTATCTCACTCTCTAGGTACCCCTTAGCACGTCAAGGAATATTATTAGGGGGTCCAGCCATGGAGAAGAGTTTAGACACTAGGAGAAGATAAGGAACACACCCATTATCAAGAAATCACATTAGGATTCTCTTTTTAACCTGTTCCTTAAAACACTAGTGCTTAGGAAATCTATTGGAGGCAGAAGCAGTCAAGGGTAGCTTAGGGTTAGGGTTAAGGTTAGGGTTAGGGTTAGGGTACGGCTTAGGGTACGGGTTCGGGTACGGGTTCGGGTACGGCGTAGGGTATGGGTTAGGGTTAGGGTTAGGGTTAGTTTTAGGGTTAGGGCTCGGTTTAGGGTACGGGTTAGGATTAGGGTACGTGTTAGGGTTAGGGTAGGGGTTAGTGTTAGGGTACGCGTTAGGGTTAGGGTAGTTATTAAACCTATCCCACTCTCTAGATACCCCTTAGCACGTCAAGGAATATTATTTGGGGGTCCAGCCATGGAGAAGAGTTTAGACACTAGGAGAAGATAAGGAACACACCCATTATCAAGAAATCACATTAGGATTCTCTTTTTAACCTGTTCCTTAAAACACTAGTGCTTAGGAAATCTATTGGAGGCAGAATCAGTCAAGGGTAGCTTAGGGTTAGGGTTAGGGTTAGGGTTAGGGTTAGGGTACGGCTTAGGGTACGGGTTCGGGTACGGATTCGGGTACGGCATAGGGTATGGGTTAGGGTTAGGGTTAGGGTTAGTTTTAGGGTTAGGGCTCGGTTTATGGTATGGGTTAGTTTTAAGGTACGGGTTAGGGTTAGGGTAGGGGTTAGGGTTAGGGTACGCGTTAGGGTTAGGGTAGTTGTTAAACCTATCTCACTCTCTAGGTACCCCTTAGCACGTCAAGGAATATTATTAGGGGGTCCAGCCATGGAGAAGAGTTTAGACACTAGGAGAAGATAAGGAACACACCCATTATCAAGAAATCACATTAGGATTCTCTTTTTAACCTGTTCCTTAAAACACTAGTGCTTAGGAAATCTATTGGAGGCAGAAGCAGTCAAGGTTAGCTTAGGGTTAGGGTTAGGGTTAGGGTACGGCTTAGGGTACGGGTTCGGGTACGGGTTCGGGTATGGCGTAGGGTATGGGTTAGGGTTAGGGTTAGGGTTAGTTTTAGGGTTAGGGCTCGGTTTAGGGTAAGGGTTAGGATTAGGGTACGTGTTAGGGTTAGGGTAGGGGATAGGGTTAGGTACGCGTTAGGGTTAGGGTAGTTATTAAACCTATCCCACTCTCTAGGTACCCCTTAGCACGTCAAGGAATATTATTTGGGGGTCCAGCCATGGAGAAGAGTTTAGACACTAGGAGAAGATAAGGAACACACCCATTATCAAGAAATCACATTAGGATTCTCTTTTTAACCTGTTCCTTAAAACACTAGTGCTTAGGAAATCTATTGGAGGCAGAAGCAGTCAAGGGTAGCTTAGGGTTAGGGTTAGGGTTAGGGTACGGCTTTGGGTACGGGTTCGGGTACGGGTTCGGGTACGGCGTAGGGTATGGGTTAGGGTTAGGGTTAGGGTTAGTTATAGGGTTAGGGCTCGGTTTAGGGTACGGGTTAGGATTAGGGTACGTGTTAGGGTTAGGGTAGGGGTTAGGGTTAGGGTACGCGTTAGGGTTAGGCTAGTTATTAAACCTATCCCACTCTCTAGATACCCCTTAGCACGTCAAGGAATATTATTTGGGGGTCCAGCCATGGAGAAGAGTTTAGACACTAGGAGAAGGTAAGGAACACACCCATTATCAATAAATCACATTAGGATTCTCTTTTTAACCTGTTCCTTAAAACACTAGTGCTTAGGAATTCTATTGGAGGCAGAAGCAGTCAAGGGTAGCTTAGGGTTAGGGTTAGGGTTAGGGTTAGGGTTAGGGTACGGCTTAGGGTACGGGTTCGGGTACGGGTTCGGGTACGGCGTAGGGTATGGGTTAGGGTTAGGGTTAGTGTTAGTTTTAGGGTTAGGGCTCGGTTTAGGGTACGGGTTAGGATTAGGGTACGTGTTAGGGTTAGGGTAGGGGTTAGGGTTAGGGTACGCGTTAGGGTTAGGCTAGTTATTAAACCTATCCCACTCTCTAGATACCCGTTAGCACGTCAAGGAATATTATTTGGGGGTCCAGCCATGGAGAAGAGTTTAGACACTAGGAGAAGATAAGGAACACACCCATTATCAAGAAATCACATTAGGATTCTCTTTTTAACCTGTTCCTTAAAACACTAGTGCTTAGGAAATCTATTGGAGGCAGAAGCAGTCAAGGGTAGCTTAGGGTTAGGGTTAGGGTTAGGGTTAGGGTTAGGGTACGGCTTAGGGTACGGGTTCGGGTACGGGTTCGGGTTCGGCATAGGGTATGGGTTAGGGTTAGGGTTAGTGTTAGTTTTAGGGTTAGGGCTGGGTTTAGGGTACGGGTTCGGATTAGGGTACGTGTTAGTGTTAGGGTAGGGGTTAGGGTTAGGGTACGCGTTAGGGTTAGGGTAGTTATTAAACCTATCCCACTCTCTAGGTACCCCTTAGCACGTCAAGGAATATTATTTGGGGGTCCAGCCATGGAGAAGAGTTTAGACACTAGGAAAAGATAAGGAACACACCCATTATCAAGAAATCACATTAGGATTCTCTTTTTAACCTGTTCCTTAAAACACTAGTGCTTAGGAAATCTATTGGAGGCAGAAGCAGTCAACGGTAGCTTAGGGTTAGGGTTAGGTTTAGGGTTAGGTTTAGGGTACGGCTTCGGGTACGGGTTCGGGTACGGGTTCGGGTACGGCGTAGGGTATGTTTTAGGGTTAGGGTTAGGGTTAGTGTTAGGGTTAGGGCTCGGTTTAGGGTACGGGTTAGGATTAGGGTACGTGTTAGGGTTAGAGTAGGGGTTAGGGTTAGGGTACGCGTTAGGGTTAGGTTAGTTATTAAACCTATCCCACTCTCTAGGTACCCCTTAGCACGTCAAGGAATATTACTTGGGGGTCCAGCCATGGAGAAGAGTTTAGACACTAGGAGAAGATAAGGAACACACCCATTATCAAGAAATCACATTAGGATTCTCTTTTTAACCTGTTCCTTAAAACACTAGTGCTTAGGAAATCTATTGGAGGCAGAAGCAGTCAAGGGTAGCTTAGGGTTAGGGTTAGGGTTAGGGTACGGCTTAGGGTATGGGTTCGGGTACGGGTTCGGGTACGGCGTAGGGTATGGGTTAGGGTTAGGGTTAGGGTTAGTTTTAGGGTTAGCGCTCGGTTTAGGGTACGGGTTAGGATTAGGGTACGTCTTAGGGTTAGGGTAGGGGATAGGGATAGGGTACGCGTTAGGGTTAGGGTAGTTATTAAACCTATCCCACTCTCTAGGTATCCCTTAGCACGTCAAGGAATATTATTTGGGGGTCCAGCCATGGAGAAGAGTTTAGACACTAGGAGAAGATAAGGAACACACCCATTATCAAGAAATCACATTAGGATTCTCTTTTTAACCTGTTCTTTAAAACACTAGTGCTTAGGAAATCTATTGGAGGCAGAATCAGTCAAGGGTAGCTTAGGGTTAGGGTTAGGGTTAGGGTTAGGGTTAGGGTACGGCTTAGGGTACGGGTTCGGGTACGGATTCGGGTACGGCATAGGGTATGGGTTAGGGTTAGGGTTAGGGTTAGTTTTAGGGTTAGGGCTCGGTTTAGGGTATGGGTTAGTTTTAGGGTACGGGTTAGGGTTAGGGTAGGGGTTAGGGTTAGGGTACGCGTTAGGGTTAGGGTAGTTGTTAAACCTATCTCACTCTCTAGGTACCCCTTAGCACGTCAAGGAATATTATTAGGGGGTCCAGCCATGGAGAAGAGTTTAGACACTAGGAGAAGATAAGGAACACACCCATTATCAAGAAATCACATTAGGATTCTCTTTTTAACCTGTTCCTTAAAACACTAGTGCTTAGGAAATCTATTGGAGGCAGAAGCAGTCAAGGGTAGCTTAGGGTTAGGGTTAAGGTTAGGGTTAGGGTTAGGGTACGGCTTAGGGTACGGGTTCGGGTACGGGTTCGGGTACGGCGTAGGGTATGGGTTAGGGTTAGGGTTAGGGTTAGTTTTAGGGTTAGGGCTCGGTTTAGGGTACGGGTTAGGATTAGGGTACGTGTTAGGGTTAGGGTAGGGGTTAGTGTTAGGGTACGCGTTAGGGTTAGGGTAGTTATTAAACCTATCCCACTCTCTAGATACCCCTTAGCACGTCAAGGAATATTATTTGGGGGTCCAGCCATGGAGAAGAGTTTAGACACTAGGAGAAGATAAGGAACACACCCATTATCAAGAAATCACATTAGGATTCTCTTTTTAACCTGTTCCTTAAATCACTAATGCTTAGGAAATCTATTGGAGGCAGTAGCAGTCAAGGGTAGCTTACGGTTAGGGTTAGGGTTAGGGTACGCCTTAGGGTACAGGTTCGGGTACGGGTTCGGGTACGGCGTAGGGTATGGGTTAGGGTTAGGGTTAGGGTTAGTTTTAGGGTTAGGGCTCGGTTTAGGGTACGGGTTAGGATTAGGGTACGTGTTAGGGTTAGGGTAGGGGTTAGGGTTAGGGTACGCATTAGGGTTAGGGTAGTTATTAAACCTATCCCACTCTCTAGGTACCCCTTAGCACGTCAAGGAATATTACTTGGGGGTCCAGCCATGGAGAAGAGTTTAGACACTAGGAGAAGATAAGGAACACACCCATTATCAAGAAATCACATTAGGATTCTCTTTTTAACCTGTTCCTTAAAACACTAGTGCTTAGGATATCTATTGGAGGCAGAAGCAGTCAAGGGTAGCTTAGGGTTAGGGTTAGGGTTAGGGTAAGGGTAAGGGTATGGCTTAGGGTACGGGTTCAGGTACGGGTTCGGGTACGGCGTAGGGTATGGGTTAGTGTTAGGGTTAGGGTTAGTTTTAGGGTTAGGGCTCGGTTTAGGGTACGGGTTAGGATTAGGGTACGTGTTAGGGATAGCGTAGGGGTTAGGGTTAGGGTACGCGTTAGGGTTAGGGTAGTTATTAAACCTATCCCACTCTCTAGATACCCCTTAGCACGTCAAGGAATATTATTTGGGGGTCCAGCCATGGAGAAGAGTTTAGACACTAGGAGAAGATAAGGAACACACCCATTATCAAGAAATCACATTAGGATTCTCTTTTTAACCTGTTCCTTAAAACACTAGTGCTTAGGAAATCTATTGGAGGCAGAAGCAGTCAAGGGTAGCTTAGGGTTAGGGCTAGGGTTAGGGTTAGGGTTAGGGTTAGGGTACGGCTTAGGGTACGGGTTCGGGTACGGCTTCGTGTACGGCATAGGGTATGGGTTAGGGTTGGGGTTAGGGTTAGTTTTAGGGTTAGGGCTCGGTTTAGGGTACGGGTTAGGATTAGGGTACGTGTTAGGGTTAGGGTAGGGGTTAGGGTTAGGGTACGCGTTAGGGTTAGGTTAGTTATTAAAGCTATCCCACTCTCTAGATACCCCTTAGCACGTCAAGGAATATTATTTGGGGGTCCAGCCATGGAGAAGAGTTTAGACACTAGGAGAAGATAAGGAACACACCCATTATCAAGAAATCACATTAGGATTCTCTTTTTAACCTGTTCCTTAAAACACTAGTGCTTAGGAAATCTATTGGAGGCAGAAGCAGTCAAGGTTAGCTTAGGGTTAGGGTTAGGGTTAGGGTACGGCTTAGGGTATGGGTTCGGGTACGGGTTCGGGTACGGCGTAGGGTATGGGTTAGGGTTAGGGTTAGGGTTAGTTTTAGGGTTAGCGCTCGGTTTAGGGTACGGGTTAGGATTAGGGTACGTCTTAGGGTTAGGGTAGGGGATAGGGATAGGGTACGCGTTAGGGTTAGGGTAGTTATTAAACCTATCCCACTCTCTAGGTATCCCTTAGCACGTCAAGGAATATTATTTGGGGGTCCAGCCATGGAGAAGAGTTTAGACACTAGGAGAAGATAAGGAACACACCCATTATCAAGAAATCACATTAGGATTCTCTTTTTAACCTGTTCCTTAAAACACTAGTGCTTAGGAAATCTATTGGAGGCAGAAGCAGTCAAGGGTAGCTTAGGGTTAGGGTTAGGGTTAGGGTACGGCTTAGGGTACGGGTTCGGGTACGGATTCGGGTACGGCATAGGGTATGGGTTAGGGTTAGGGTTAGGGTTTGTTTTAGGGTTAGGGCTCGGTTTAGGGTATGGGTTAGGATTAGGGTATGGGTTAGGGTTAGGGTAGGGGTTAGGGTTAGTGTACGCTTTAGGGTTAGGGTAGTTATTAAACCTATCTCACTCTCTAGGTACCCCTTAGCACGTCAAGGAATATTATTTGGGGGTCCAGCCATGGAGAAGAGTTTAGACACTAGGAGAAGATAAGGAACACACCCATTATCAAGAAATCACATTAGGATTCTATTTTTAACCTGTTCCTTAAAACACTAGTGCTTAGGAAATCTATTGGAGGCAGAAGCAGTCAAGGGTAGCTTAGGGTTAGGGTTAGGGTTAGGGTACGGCTTAGGGTACGGGTTCGGGTACGGGTTCGGATACGGCGTAGGGTATGGGTTAGGGTTAGTTTTAGGGTTAGGGCTCGGTTTAGGGTACGGGTTAGGATTAAGGTACGTGTTAGGGTTAGGATAGGGGTTAGGGTTAGGGTACGCGTTAGGGTTAGGCTAGTTATTAAACCTATCCCACTCTCTAGATACCCCTTAGCACGTTAAGGAATATTATTTGGGGTTCCAGCCATGGAGAAGAGTTTAGACACTAGGAGAAGATAAGGAACACACCCATTATCAAGAAATCACATTAGGATTCTCTTTTTAACCTGTTCCTTAAAACACTAGTGCTTAGGAAATCTATTGGAGGCAGAAGCAGTCAAGGGTAGCTTAGGGTTAGGGCTAGGGTTAGGGTTAGGGTTAGGGTTAGGGTACGGCTTAGGGTACGGGTTCGGGTACGGCTTCGTGTACGGCATAGGGTATGGGTTAGGGTTGGGGTTAGGGTTAGTTTTAGGGTTAGGGCTCGGTTTAGGGTATGGGTTAGGATTAGGGTACGTGTTAGGGTTAGGGTAGGGGTTAGGGTTAGGGTACGCGTTAGGTTTAGGGTAGTTATTAAACCTATCCCACTCTCTAGATACCCCTTAGCACGTCAAGGAATATTATTTGGGGGTCCAGCCATGGAGAAGAGTTTAGACACTAGGAGAAGATAAGGAACACACCCATTATCAAGAAATCACATTAGGATTCTCTTTTTAACCTGTTCCTTAAAACACTAGTGCTTAGGAAATCTATTGGAGGCAGAAGCAGTCAAGGGTAGCTTAGGGTTAGGGTTAGGGTTAGGGTTAGGGTACGGCTTAGGGTAGGGATTCGGGTACGGCTTCGTGTACGGCAAAGGGTATGGGTTAGGGTTAGGGTTAGGGTTAGTTTTAGGGTTAGGTCTCGGTTTAGGGTAAGGGTTAGGATTAGGGTACGTGTTAGGGTTAGGGTAGGGGATAGGGTTAGGTACGCGTTAGGGTTAGGGTAGTTATTAAACCTATCCCACTCTCTAGGTACCCCTTAGCACGTCAAGGAATATTATTTGGGGGTCCAGCCATGGAGAAGAGTTTACACACTAGGAGAAGATAAGGAACACACCCATTATCAAGAAATGACATTAGGATTCTCTTTTTAACCTGTTCCTTAAAACACTAGTGCTTAGGAAATCTATTGGAGGCAGAAGCAGTCAAGGTTAGCTTAGGGTTAGGGTTAGGGTTAGGGTACGGCTTAGGGTACGGGTTCGGGTACGGGTTCGGTTACGGCGTAGGGTATGGGTTAGGGTTAGGGTTAGGGTTAGTTTTAGGGTTAGGGCTCGGTTTAGGGTAAGGGTTAGGATTAGGGTACGTGTTAGGGTTAGGGTAGGGGATAGGGTTAGGTACGCGTTAGGGTTAGGGTAGTTATTAAACCTATCCCACTCTCTAGGTACCCCTTAGCACGTCAAGGAATATTATTTGGGGGTCCAGCCATGGAGAAGAGTTTAGACACTAGGAGAAGATAAGGAACACACCCATTATCAAGAAATCACATTAGGATTCTCTTTTTAACCTGTTCCTTAAAACACTAGTGCTTAGGAAATCTATTGGAGGCAGAAGCAGTCAAGGGTAGCTTAGGGTTAGGGTTAGGGTTAGGGTACGGCTTTGGGTACGGGTTCGGGTACGGGTTCGGGTACGGCGTAGGGTATGGGTTAGGGTTAGGGTTAGGGTTAGTTATAGGGTTAGGGCTCGGTTTAGGGTACGGGTTAGGATTAGGGTACGTGTTAGGGTTAGGGTAGGGGTTAGGGTTAGGGTACGCGTTAGGGTTAGGCTAGTTATTAAACCTATCCCACTCTCTAGATACCCCTTAGCACGTCAAGGAATATTATTTGGGGGTCCAGCCATGGAGAAGAGTTTAGACACTAGGAGAAGATAAGGAACACACCCATTATCAATAAATCACATTAGGATTCTCTTTTTAACCTGTTCCTTAAAACACTAGTGCTTAGGAATTCTATTGGAGGCAGAAGCAGTCAAGGGTAGCTTAGGGTTAGGGTTAGGGTTAGGGTTAGGGTTAGGGTACGGCTTAGGGTACGGGTTCGGGTATGGGTTCGGGTACGGCGTAGGGTATGGGTTAGGGTTAGGGTTAGGGTTAGTTTTAGGGTTAGGGCTCGGTTTAGGGTACGGGTTAGGATTAGGGTACGTGTTAGGGTTAGGGTAGGGGTTAGGGTTAGGGTACGCGTTAGGGTTAGGCTAGTTATTAAACCTATCCCACTCTCTAGATACCCGTTAGCACGTCAAGGAATATTATTTGGGGGTCCAGCCATGGAGAAGAGTTTAGACACTAGGAGAAGATAAGGAACACACCCATTATCAAGAAATCACATTAGGATTCTCTTTTTAACCTGTTCCTTAAAACACTAGTGCTTAGGAAATCTATTGGAGGCAGAAGCAGTCAAGGGTAGCTTAGGGTTAGGGTTAGGGTTAGGGTTAGGGTTAGGGTACGGCTTAGGGTACGGGTTCGGGTACGGGTTCGGGTTCGGCATAGGGTATGGGTTAGGGTTAGGGTTAGTGTTAGTTTTAGGGTTAGGGCTGGGTTTAGGGTACGGGTTCGGATTAGGGTACGTGTTAGTGTTAGGGTAGGGGTTAGGGTTAGGGTACGCGTTAGGGTTAGGGTAGTTATTAAACCTATCCCACTCTCTAGGTACCCCTTAGCACGTCAAGGAATATTATTTGGGGGTCCAGCCATGGAGAAGAGTTTAGACACTAGGAAAAGATAAGGAACACACCCATTATCAAGAAATCACATTAGGATTCTCTTTTTAACCTGTTCCTTAAAACACTAGTGCTTAGGAAATCTATTGGAGGCAGAAGCAGTCAACGGTAGCTTAGGGTTAGGGTTAGGTTTAGGGTTAGGTTTAGGGTACGGCTTCGGGTACGGGTTCGGGTACGGGTTCGGGTACGGCGTAGGGTATATTTTAGGGTTAGGGTTAGGGTTAGTGTTAGGGTTAGGGCTCGGTTTAGGGTACGGGTTAGGATTAGGGTACGTGTTAGGGTTAGAGTAGGGGTTAGGGTTAGGGTACGCGTTAGGGTTAGGGTAGTTATTAAACCTATCCCACTCTCCAGATACCCCTTAGCACGTCAAGGAATATTATTTGGGGGTCCAGCCATGGAGAAGAGTTTAGACACTAGGAGAAGATAAGGAACACACCCATTATCAAGAAATCACATTAGGATTCTCTTTTTAACCTGTTCCTTAAATCACTAATGCTTAGGAAATCTATTGGAGGCAGTAGCAGTCAAGGGTAGCTTACGGTTAGGGTTAGGGTTAGGGTTAGGGTACGCCTTAGGGTACAGGTTCGGGTACGGGTTCGGGTACGGCGTAGGGTATGGGTTAGGGTTAGGGTTAGGGTTAGTTTTAGGGTTAGGGCTCGGTTTAGGGTACGGGTTAGGATTAGGGTACGTGTTAGGTTTAGGGTAGGGGTTAGGGTTAGGGTACGCGTTAGGGTTAGGGTAGTTATTAAACCTATCCCACTCTCTAGGTACCCCTTAGCACGTCAAGGAATATTACTTGGGGGTCCAGCCATGGAGAAGAGTTTAGACACTAGGAGAAGATAAGGAACACACCCATTATCAAGAAATCACATTAGGATTCTCTTTTTAACCTGTTCCTTAAAACACTAGTGCTTAGGAAATCTATTGGAGGCAGAAGCAGTCAAGGGTAGCTTAGGGTTAGGGTTAGGGTTAGGGTACGGCTTAGGGTATGGGTTCGGGTACGGGTTCGGGTACGGCGTAGGGTATGGGTTAGGGTTAGGGTTAGGGTTAGTTTTAGGGTTAGCGCTCGGTTTAGGGTACGGGTTAGGATTAGGGTACGTCTTAGGGTTAGGGTAGGGGATAGGGATAGGGTACGCGTTAGGGTTAGGGTAGTTATTAAACCTATCCCACTCTCTAGGTATCCCTTAGCACGTCAAGGAATATTATTTGGGGGTCCAGCCATGGAGAAGAGTTTAGACACTAGGAGAAGATAAGGAACACACCCATTATCAAGAAATCACATTAGGATTCTCTTTTTAACCTGTTCTTTAAAACACTAGTGCTTAGGAAATCTATTGGAGGCAGAATCAGTCAAGGGTAGCTTAGGGTTAGGGTTAGGGTTAGGGTTAGGGTTAGGGTACGGCTTAGGGTACGGGTTCGGGTACGGATTCGGGTACGGCATAGGGTATGGGTTAGGGTTAGGGTTAGGGTTAGTTTTAGGGTTAGGGCTCGGTTTATGGTATGGGTTAGTTTTAGGGTACGGGTTAGGGTTAGGGTAGGGGTTAGGGTTAGGGTACGCGTTAGGGTTAGGGTAGTTGTTAAACCTATCTCACTCTCTAGGTACCCCTTAGCACGTCAAGGAATATTATTAGGGGGTCCAGCCATGGAGAAGAGTTTAGACACTAGGAGAAGATAAGGAACACACCCATTATCAAGAAATCACATTAGGATTCTATTTTTAACCTGTTCCTTAAAACACTAGTGCTTAGGAAATCTATTGGAGGCAGAAGCAGTCAAGGGTAGCTTAGGGTTAGGGTTAGGGTTAGGGTTAGGGTTAGGGTACGGCTTAGGGTACGGGTTCGGGTACGGGTTCGGTTACGGCGTAGGGTATGGGTTAGGGTTAGGGTTAGGGTTAGTTTTAGGGTTAGGGCTCGGTTTAGGGTAAGGGTTAGGATTAGGGTACGTGTTAGGGTTAGGGTAGGGGATAGGGTTAGGTACGCGTTAGGGTTAGGGTAGTTATTAAACCTATCCCACTCTCTAGGTACCCCTTAGCACGTCAAGGAATATTATTTGGGGGTCCAGCCATGGAGAAGAGTTTAGACACTAGGAGAAGATAAGGAACACACCCATTATCAAGAAATCACATTAGGATTCTCTTTTTAACCTGTTCCTTAAAACACTAGTGCTTAGGAAATCTATTGGAGGCAGAAGCAGTCAAGGGTAGCTTAGGGTTAGGGTTAGGGTTAGGGTACGGCTTTGGGTACGGGTTCGGGTACGGGTTCGGGTACGGCGTAGGGTATGGGTTAGGGTTAGGGTTAGGGTTAGTTATAGGGTTAGGGCTCGGTTTAGGGTACGGGTTAGGATTAGGGTACGTGTTAGGGTTAGGGTAGGGGTTAGGGTTAGGGTACGCGTTAGGGTTAGGCTAGTTATTAAACCTATCCCACTCTCTAGATACCCCTTAGCACGTCAAGGAATATTATTTGGGGGTCCAGCCATGGAGAAGAGTTTAGACACTAGGAGAAGATAAGGAACACACCCATTATCAATAAATCACATTAGGATTCTCTTTTTAACCTGTTCCTTAAAACACTAGTGCTTAGGAATTCTATTGGAGGCAGAAGCAGTCAAGGGTAGCTTAGGGTTAGGGTTAGGGTTAGGGTTAGGGTTAGGGTACGGCTTAGGGTACGGGTTCGGGTATGGGTTCGGGTACGGCGTAGGGTATGGGTTAGGGTTAGGGTTAGGGTTAGTTTTAGGGTTAGGGCTCGGTTTAGGGTACGGGTTAGGATTAGGGTACGTGTTAGGGTTAGGGTAGGGGTTAGGGTTAGGGTACGCGTTAGGGTTAGGCTAGTTATTAAACCTATCCCACTCTCTAGATACCCGTTAGCACGTCAAGGAATATTATTTGGGGGTCCAGCAATGGAGAAGAGTTTAGACACTAGGAGAAGATAAGGAACACACCCATTATCAAGAAATCACATTAGGATTCTCTTTTTAACCTGTTCCTTAAAACACTACTGCTTAGGAAATCTATTGGAGGCAGAAGCAGTCAAGGGTAGCTTAGGGTTAGGGTTAGGGTTAGGGTTAGGGTTAGGGTACGGCTTAGGGTACGGGTTCGGGTACGGGTTCGGGTTCGGCATAGGGTATGGGTTAGGGTTAGGGTTAGTGTTAGTTTTAGGGTTAGGGCTGGGTTTAGGGTACGGGTTCGGATTAGGGTACGTGTTAGTGTTAGGGTAGGGGTTAGGGTTAGGGTACGCGTTAGGGTTAGGGTAGTTATTAAACCTATCCCACTCTCTAGGTACCCCTTAGCACGTCAAGGAATATTATTTGGGGGTCCAGCCATGGAGAAGAGTTTAGACACTAGGAAAAGATAAGGAACACACCCATTATCAAGAAATCACATTAGGATTCTCTTTTTAACCTGTTCCTTAAAACACTAGTGCTTAGGAAATCTATTGGAGGCAGAAGCAGTCAACGGTAGCTTAGGGTTAGGGTTAGGGTTAGGGTTAGGTTTAGGGTACGGCTTCGGGTACGGGTTCGGGTACGGGTTCGGGTACGGCGTAGGGTATGTTTTAGGGTTAGGGTTAGGGTTAGTGTTAGGGTTAGGGCTCGGTTTAGGGTACGGGTTAGGATTAGGGTACGTGTTAGGGTTAGAGTAGGGGTTAGGGTTAGGGTACGCGTTAGGCTTAGGGTAGTTATTAAACCTATCCCACTCTCCAGATACCCCTTAGCACGTCAAGGAATATTATTTGGGGGTCCAGCCATGGAGAAGAGTTTAGACACTAGGAGAAGATAAGGAACACACCCATTATCAAGAAATCACATTAGGATTCTCTTTTTAACCTGTTCCTTAAATCACTAATGCTTAGGAAATCTATTGGAGGCAGTAGCAGTCAAGGGTAGCTTACGGTTAGGGTTAGGGTTAGGGTTAGGGTACGCCTTAGGGTACAGGTTCGGGTACGGGTTCGGGTACGGCGTAGGGTATGGGTTAGGGTTAGGGTTAGGGTTAGTTTTAGGGTTAGGGCTCGGTTTAGGGTACGGGTTAGGATTAGGGTACGTGTTAGGTTTAGGGTAGGGGTTAGGGTTAGGGTACGCGTTAGGGTTAGGGTAGTTATTAAACCTATCCCACTCTCTAGGTACCCCTTAGCACGTCAAGGAATATTACTTGGGGGTCCAGCCATGGAGAAGAGTTTAGACACTAGGAGAAGATAAGGAACACACCCATTATCAAGAAATCACATTAGGATTCTCTTTTTAACCTGTTCCTTAAAACACTAGTGCTTAGGAAATCTATTGGAGGCAGAAGCAGTCAAGGGTAGCTTAGGGTTAGGGTTAGGGTTAGGGTACGGCTTAGGGTATGGGTTCGGGTACGGGTTCGGGTACGGCGTAGGGTATGGGTTAGGGTTAGGGTTAGGGTTAGTTTTAGGGTTAGCGCTCGGTTTAGGGTACGGGTTAGGATTAGGGTACGTCTTAGGGTTAGGGTAGGGGATAGGGATAGGGTACGCGTTAGGGTTAGGGTAGTTATTAAACCTATCCCACTCTCTAGGTATCCCTTAGCACGTCAAGGAATATTATTTGGGGGTCCAGCCATGGAGAAGAGTTTAGACACTAGGAGAAGATAAGGAACACACCCATTATCAAGAAATCACATTAGGATTCTCTTTTTAACCTGTTCTTTAAAACACTAGTGCTTAGGAAATCTATTGGAGGCAGAATCAGTCAAGGGTAGCTTAGGGTTAGGGTTAGGGTTAGGGTTAGGGTTAGGGTACGGCTTAGGGTACGGGTTCGGGTACGGATTCGGGTACGGCATAGGGTATGGGTTAGGGTTAGGGTTAGGGTTAGTTTTAGGGTTAGGGCTCGGTTTATGGTATGGGTTAGTTTTAGGGTACGGGTTAGGGTTAGGGTAGGGGTTAGGGTTAGGGTACGCGTTAGGGTTAGGGTAGTTGTTAAACCTATCTCACTCTCTAGGTACCCCTTAGCACGTCAAGGAATATTATTAGGGGGTCCAGCCATGGAGAAGAGTTTAGACACTAGGAGAAGATAAGGAACACACCCATTATCAAGAAATCACATTAGGATTCTCTTTTTAACCTGTTCCTTAAAACACTAGTGCTTAGGAAATCTATTGGAGGCAGAAGCAGTCAAGGGTAGCTTAGGGTTAGGGTTAAGGTTAGGGTTAGGGTTAGGGTACGGCTTAGGGTACGGGTTCGGGTACGGGTTCGGGTACGGCGTAGGGTATGGGTTAGGGTTAGGGTTAGGGTTAGTTTTAGGGTTAGGGCTCGGTTTAGGGTACGGGTTAGGATTAGGGTACGTGTTAGGGTTAGGGTAGGGGTTAGTGTTAGGGTACGCGTTAGGGTTAGGGTAGTTATTAAACCTATCCCACTCTCTAGATACCCCTTAGCACGTCAAGGAATATTATTTGGGGGTCCAGCCATGGAGAAGAGTTTAGACACTTGGAGAAGATAAGGAACACACCCATTATCAAGAAATCACATTAGGATTCTCTTTTTAACCTGTTCCTTAAAACACTAGTGCTTAGGAAATCTATTGGAGGCAGAAGCAGTCAACGGTAGCTTAGGGTTAGGGTTAGGGTTAGGGTTAGGTTTAGGGTACGGCTTCGGGTACGGGTTCGGGTACGGGTTCGGGTACGGCGTAGGGTATGTTTTAGGGTTAGGGTTAGGGTTAGTGTTAGGGTTAGGGCTCGGTTTAGGGTACGGGTTAGGATTAGGGTACGTGTTAGGGTTAGAGTAGGGGTTAGGGTTAGGGTACGCGTTAGGCTTAGGGTAGTTATTAAACCTATCCCACTCTCCAGATACCCCTTAGCACGTCAAGGAATATTATTTGGGGGTCCAGCCATGGAGAAGAGTTTAGACACTAGGAGAAGATAAGGAACACACCCATTATCAAGAAATCACATTAGGATTCTCTTTTTAACCTGTTCCTTAAATCACTAATGCTTAGGAAATCTATTGGAGGCAGTAGCAGTCAAGGGTAGCTTACGGTTAGGGTTAGGGTTAGGGTTAGGGTACGCCTTAGGGTACAGGTTCGGGTACGGGTTCGGGTACGGCGTAGGGTATGGGTTAGGGTTAGGGTTAGGGTTAGTTTTAGGGTTAGGGCTCGGTTTAGGGTACGGGTTAGGATTAGGGTACGTGTTAGGTTTAGGGTAGGGGTTAGGGTTAGGGTACGCGTTAGGGTTAGGGTAGTTATTAAACCTATCCCACTCTCTAGGTACCCCTTAGCACGTCAAGGAATATTACTTGGGGGTCCAGCCATGGAGAAGAGTTTAGACACTAGGAGAAGATAAGGAACACACCCATTATCAAGAAATCACATTAGGATTCTCTTTTTAACCTGTTCCTTAAAACACTAGTGCTTAGGAAATCTATTGGAGGCAGAAGCAGTCAAGGGTAGCTTAGGGTTAGGGTTAGGGTTAGGGTACGGCTTAGGGTATGGGTTCGGGTACGGGTTCGGGTACGGCGTAGGGTATGGGTTAGGGTTAGGGTTAGGGTTAGTTTTAGGGTTAGCGCTCGGTTTAGGGTACGGGTTAGGATTAGGGTACGTCTTAGGGTTAGGGTAGGGGATAGGGATAGGGTACGCGTTAGGGTTAGGGTAGTTATTAAACCTATCCCACTCTCTAGGTATCCCTTAGCACGTCAAGGAATATTATTTGGGGGTCCAGCCATGGAGAAGAGTTTAGACACTAGGAGAAGATAAGGAACACACCCATTATCAAGAAATCACATTAGGATTCTCTTTTTAACCTGTTCTTTAAAACACTAGTGCTTAGGAAATCTATTGGAGGCAGAATCAGTCAAGGGTAGCTTAGGGTTAGGGTTAGGGTTAGGGTTAGGGTTAGGGTACGGCTTAGGGTACGGGTTCGGGTACGGATTCGGGTACGGCATAGGGTATGGGTTAGGGTTAGGGTTAGGGTTAGTTTTAGGGTTAGGGCTCGGTTTATGGTATGGGTTAGTTTTAGGGTACGGGTTAGGGTTAGGGTAGGGGTTAGGGTTAGGGTACGCGTTAGGGTTAGGGTAGTTGTTAAACCTATCTCACTCTCTAGGTACCCCTTAGCACGTCAAGGAATATTATTAGGGGGTCCAGCCATGGAGAAGAGTTTAGACACTAGGAGAAGATAAGGAACACACCCATTATCAAGAAATCACATTAGGATTCTCTTTTTAACCTGTTCCTTAAAACACTAGTGCTTAGGAAATCTATTGGAGGCAGAAGCAGTCAAGGGTAGCTTAGGGTTAGGGTTAAGGTTAGGGTTAGGGTTAGGGTACGGCTTAGGGTACGGGTTCGGGTACGGGTTCGGGTACGGCGTAGGGTATGGGTTAGGGTTAGGGTTAGGGTTAGTTTTAGGGTTAGGGCTCGGTTTAGGGTACGGGTTAGGATTAGGGTACGTGTTAGGGTTAGGGTAGGGGTTAGTGTTAGGGTACGCGTTAGGGTTAGGGTAGTTATTAAACCTATCCCACTCTCTAGATACCCCTTAGCACGTCAAGGAATATTATTTGGGGGTCCAGCCATGGAGAAGAGTTTAGACACTTGGAGAAGATAAGGAACACACCCATTATCAAGAAATCACATTAGGATTCTCTTTTTAACCTGTTCCTTAAATCACTAATGCTTAGGAAATCTATTGGAGGCAGTAGCAGTCAAGGGTAGCTTACGGTTAGGGTTAGGGTTAGGGTACGCCTTAGGGTACAGGTTCGGGTACGGGTTCGGGTACGGCGTAGGGTATGGGTTAGGGTTAGGGTTAGGGTTAGTTTTAGGGTTAGGGCTCGGTTTAGGGTACGGGTTAGGATTAGGGTACGTGCTGGGTTAGGGTAGGGGTTAGGGTTAGGGTACGCATTAGGGTTAGGGTAGTTATTAAACCTATCCCACTCTCTAGGTACCCCTTAGCACGTCAAGGAATATTACTTGGGGGTCCAGCCATGGAGAAGAGTTTAGACACTAGGAGAAGATAAGGAACACACCCATTATCAAGAAATCACATTAGGATTCTCTTTTTAACCTGTTCCTTAAAACACTAGTGCTTAGGAAATCTATTGGAGGCAGAAGCAGTCAAGGGTAGCTTAGGGTTAGGGTTAGGGTTAGGGTACGGCTTAGGGTATGGGTTCGGGTACGGGTTCGGGTACGGCGTAGGGTATGGGTTAGGGTTAGGGTTAGGGTTAGTTTTAGGGTTAGCGCTCGGTTTAGGGTACGGGTTAGGATTAGGTTACGTCTTAGGGTTAGGGTAGGGGATAGGGATAGGGTACGCGTTAGGGTTAGGGTAGTTATTAAACCTATCCCACTCTCTAGGTATCCCTTAGCACGTCAAGGAATATTATTTGGGGGTCCAGCCATGGAGAAGAGTTTAGACACTAGGAGAAGATAAGGAACACACCCATTATCAAGAAATCACATTAGGATTCTCTTTTTAACCTGTTCTTTAAAACACTAGTGCTTAGGAAATCTATTGGAGGCAGAATCAGTCAAGGGTAGCTTAGGGTTAGGGTTAGGGTTAGGGTTAGGGTTAGGGTACGGCTTAGGGTACGGGTTCGGGTACGGATTCGGGTACGGCATAGGGTATGGGTTAGGGTTAGGGTTAGGGTTAGTTTTAGGGTTAGGGCTCGGTTTAGGGTATGGGTTAGTTTTAGGGTACGGGTTAGGGTTAGGGTAGGGGTTAGGGTTAGGGTACGCGTTAGGGTTAGGGTAGTTGTTAAACCTATCTCACTCTCTAGGTACCCCTTAGCACGTCAAGGAATATTATTAGGGGGTCCAGCCATGGAGAAGAGTTTAGACACTAGGAGAAGATAAGGAACACACCCATTATCAAGAAATCACATTAGGATTCTCTTTTTAACCTGTTCCTTAAAACACTAGTGCTTAGGAAATCTATTGGAGGCAGAAGCAGTCAAGGGTAGCTTAGGGTTAGGGTTAAGGTTAGGGTTAGGGTTAGGGTACGGCTTAGGGTACGGGTTCGGGTACGGGTTCGGGTACGGCGTAGGGTATGGGTTAGGGTTAGGGTTAGGGTTAGTTTTAGGGTTAGGGCTCGGTTTAGGGTACGGGTTAGGATTAGGGTACGTGTTAGGGTTAGGGTAGGGGTTAGTGTTAGGGTACGCGTTAGGGTTAGGGTAGTTATTAAACCTATCCCACTCTCTAGATACCCCTTAGCACGTCAAGGAATATTATTTGGGGGTCCAGCCATGGAGAAGAGTTTAGACACTAGGAGAAGATAAGGAACACACCCATTATCAAGAAATCCCATTAGGATTCTCTTTTTAACCTGTTCCTTAAAACACTAGTGCTTAGGAAATCTATTGGAGGCAGAATCAGTCAAGGGTAGCTTAGGGTTAGGGTTAGGGTTAGGGTTAGGGTTAGGGTACGGCTTAGGGTACGGGTTCGGGTACGGATTCGGGTACGGCATAGGGTATGGGTTAGGGTTAGGGTTAGGGTTAGTTTTAGGGTTAGGGCTCGGTTTATGGTATGGGTTAGTTTTAAGGTACGGGTTAGGGTTAGGGTAGGGGTTAGGGTTAGGGTACGCGTTAGGGTTAGGGTAGTTGTTAAACCTATCTCACTCTCTAGGTACCCCTTAGCACGTCAAGGAATATTATTAGGGGGTCCAGCCATGGAGAAGAGTTTAGACACTAGGAGAAGATAAGGAACACACCCATTATCAAGAAATCACATTAGGATTCTCTTTTTAACCTGTTCCTTAAAACACTAGTGCTTAGGAAATCTATTGGAGGCAGAAGCAGTCAAGGTTAGCTTAGGGTTAGGGTTAGGGTTAGGGTACGGCTTAGGGTACGGGTTCGGGTACGGGTTCGGGTACGGCGTAGGGTATGGGTTAGGGTTAGGGTTAGGGTTAGTTTTAGGGTTAGGGCTCGGTTTAGGGTAAGGGTTAGGATTAGGGTACGTGTTAGGGTTAGGGTAGGGGATAGGGTTAGGTACGCGTTAGGGTTAGGGTAGTTATTAAACCTATCCCACTCTCTAGGTACCCCTTAGCACGTCAAGGAATATTATTTGGGGGTCCAGCCATGGAGAAGAGTTTAGACACTAGGAGAAGATAAGGAACACACCCATTATCAAGAAATCACATTAGGATTCTCTTTTTAACCTGTTCCTTAAAACACTAGTGCTTAGGAAATCTATTGGAGGCAGAAGCAGTCAAGGGTAGCTTAGGGTTAGGGTTAGGGTTAGGGTACGGCTTTGGGTACGGGTTCGGGTACGGGTTCGGGTACGGCGTAGGGTATGGGTTAGGGTTAGGGTTAGGGTTAGTTATAGGGTTAGGGCTCGGTTTAGGGTACGGGTTAGGATTAGGGTACGTGTTAGGGTTAGGGTAGGGGTTAGGGTTAGGGTACGCGTTAGGGTTAGGCTAGTTATTAAACCTATCCCACTCTCTAGATACCCCTTAGCACGTCAAGGAATATTATTTGGGGGTCCAGCCATGGAGAAGAGTTTAGACACTAGGAGAAGGTAAGGAACACACCCATTATCAATAAATCACATTAGGATTCTCTTTTTAACCTGTTCCTTAAAACACTAGTGCTTAGGAATTCTATTGGAGGCAGAAGCAGTCAAGGGTAGCTTAGGGTTAGGGTTAGGGTTAGGGTTAGGGTTAGGGTACGGCTTAGGGTACGGGTTCGGGTACGGGTTCGGGTACGGCGTAGGGTATGGGTTAGGGTTAGGGTTAGTGTTAGTTTTAGGGTTAGGGCTCGGTTTAGGGTACGGGTTAGGATTAGGGTACGTGTTAGGGTTAGGGTAGGGGTTAGGGTTAGGGTACGCGTTAGGGTTAGGCTAGTTATTAAACCTATCCCACTCTCTAGATACCCGTTAGCACGTCAAGGAATATTATTTGGGGGTCCAGCCATGGAGAAGAGTTTAGACACTAGGAGAAGATAAGGAACACACCCATTATCAAGAAATCACATTAGGATTCTCTTTTTAACCTGTTCCTTAAAACACTAGTGCTTAGGAAATCTATTGGAGGCAGAAGCAGTCAAGGGTAGCTTAGGGTTAGGGTTAGGGTTAGGGTTAGGGTTAGGGTACGGCTTAGGGTACGGGTTCGGGTACGGGTTCGGGTTCGGCATAGGGTATGGGTTAGGGTTAGGGTTAGTGTTAGTTTTAGGGTTAGGGCTGGGTTTAGGGTACGGGTTCGGATTAGGGTACGTGTTAGTGTTAGGGTAGGGGTTAGGGTTAGGGTACGCGTTAGGGTTAGGGTAGTTATTAAACCTATCCCACTCTCTAGGTACCCCTTAGCACGTCAAGGAATATTATTTGGGGGTCCAGCCATGGAGAAGAGTTTAGACACTAGGAAAAGATAAGGAACACACCCATTATCAAGAAATCACATTAGGATTCTCTTTTTAACCTGTTCCTTAAAACACTAGTGCTTAGGAAATCTATTGGAGGCAGAAGCAGTCAACGGTAGCTTAGGGTTAGGGTTAGGTTTAGGGTTAGGTTTAGGGTACGGCTTCGGATACGGGTTCGGGTACGGGTTCGGGTACGGCGTAGGGTATGTTTTAGGGTTAGGGTTAGGGTTAGTGTTAGGGTTAGGGCTCGGTTTAGGGTACGGGTTAGGATTAGGGTACGTGTTAGGGTTAGAGTAGGGGTTAGGGTTAGGGTACGCGTTAGGGTTAGGTTAGTTATTAAACCTATCCCACTCTCTAGGTACCCCTTAGCACGTCAAGGAATATTACTTGGGGGTCCAGCCATGGAGAAGAGTTTAGACACTAGGAGAAGATAAGGAACACACCCATTATCAAGAAATCACATTAGGATTCTCTTTTTAACCTGTTCCTTAAAACACTAGTGCTTAGGAAATCTATTGGAGGCAGAAGCAGTCAAGGGTAGCTTAGGGTTAGGGTTAGGGTTAGGGTACGGCTTAGGGTATGGGTTCGGGTACGGGTTCGGGTACGGCGTAGGGTATGGGTTAGGGTTAGGGTTAGGGTTAGTTTTAGGGTTAGCGCTCGGTTTAGGGTACGGGTTAGGATTAGGGTACGTGTTAGGGTTAGGGTAGGGGTTAGTGTTAGGGTACGCGTTAGGGTTAGGGTAGTTATTAAACCTATCCCACTCTCTAGATACCCCTTAGCACGTCAAGGAATATTATTTGGGGGTCCAGCCATGGAGAAGAGTTTAGACACTAGGAGAAGATAAGGAACACACCCATTATCAAGAAATCACATTAGGATTCTCTTTTTAACCTGTTCCTTAAATCACTAATGCTTAGGAAATCTATTGGAGGCAGTAGCAGTCAAGGGTAGCTTACGGTTAGGGTTAGGGTTAGGGTACGCCTTAGGGTACAGGTTCGGGTACGGGTTCGGGTACGGCGTAGGGTATGGGTTAGGGTTAGGGTTAGGGTTAGTTTTAGGGTTAGGGCTCGGTTTAGGGTACGGGTTAGGATTAGGGTACGTGCTGGGTTAGGGTAGGGGTTAGGGTTAGGGTACGCATTAGGGTTAGGGTAGTTATTAAACCTATCCCACTCTCTAGGTACCCCTTAGCACGTCAAGGAATATTACTTGGGGGTCCAGCCATGGAGAAGAGTTTAGACACTAGGAGAAGATAAGGAACACACCCATTATCAAGAAATCACATTAGGATTCTCTTTTTAACCTGTTCCTTAAAACACTAGTGCTTAGGAAATCTATTGGAGGCAGAAGCAGTCAAGGGTAGCTTAGGGTTAGGGTTAGGGTTAGGGTACGGCTTAGGGTATGGGTTCGGGTACGGGTTCGGGTACGGCGTAGGGTATGGGTTAGGGTTAGGGTTAGGGTTAGTTTTAGGGTTAGCGCTCGGTTTAGGGTACGGGTTAGGATTAGGTTACGTCTTAGGGTTAGGGTAGGGGATAGGGATAGGGTACGCGTTAGGGTTAGGGTAGTTATTAAACCTATCCCACTCTCTAGGTATCCCTTAGCACGTCAAGGAATATTATTTGGGGGTCCAGCCATGGAGAAGAGTTTAGACACTAGGAGAAGATAAGGAACACACCCATTATCAAGAAATCACATTAGGATTCTCTTTTTAACCTGTTCTTTAAAACACTAGTGCTTAGGAAATCTATTGGAGGCAGAATCAGTCAAGGGTAGCTTAGGGTTAGGGTTAGGGTTAGGGTTAGGGTTAGGGTACGGCTTAGGGTACGGGTTCGGGTACGGATTCGGGTACGGCATAGGGTATGGGTTAGGGTTAGGGTTAGGGTTAGTTTTAGGGTTAGGGCTCGGTTTAGGGTATGGGTTAGTTTTAGGGTACGGGTTAGGGTTAGGGTAGGGGTTAGGGTTAGGGTACGCGTTAGGGTTAGGGTAGTTGTTAAACCTATCTCACTCTCTAGGTACCCCTTAGCACGTCAAGGAATATTATTAGGGGGTCCAGCCATGGAGAAGAGTTTAGACACTAGGAGAAGATAAGGAACACACCCATTATCAAGAAATCACATTAGGATTCTCTTTTTAACCTGTTCCTTAAAACACTAGTGCTTAGGAAATCTATTGGAGGCAGAAGCAGTCAAGGGTAGCTTAGGGTTAGGGTTAAGGTTAGGGTTAGGGTTAGGGTACGGCTTAGGGTACGGGTTCGGGTACGGGTTCGGGTACGGCGTAGGGTATGGGTTAGGGTTAGGGTTAGGGTTAGTTTTAGGGTTAGGGCTCGGTTTAGGGTACGGGTTAGGATTAGGGTACGTGTTAGGGTTAGGGTAGGGGTTAGTGTTAGGGTACGCGTTAGGGTTAGGGTAGTTATTAAACCTATCCCACTCTCTAGATACCCCTTAGCACGTCAAGGAATATTATTTGGGGGTCCAGCCATGGAGAAGAGTTTAGACACTAGGAGAAGATAAGGAACACACCCATTATCAAGAAATCCCATTAGGATTCTCTTTTTAACCTGTTCCTTAAAACACTAGTGCTTAGGAAATCTATTGGAGGCAGAATCAGTCAAGGGTAGCTTAGGGTTAGGGTTAGGGTTAGGGTTAGGGTTAGGGTACGGCTTAGGGTACGGGTTCGGGTACGGATTCGGGTACGGCATAGGGTATGGGTTAGGGTTAGGGTTAGGGTTAGTTTTAGGGTTAGGGCTCGGTTTATGGTATGGGTTAGTTTTAAGGTACGGGTTAGGGTTAGGGTAGGGGTTAGGGTTAGGGTACGCGTTAGGGTTAGGGTAGTTGTTAAACCTATCTCACTCTCTAGGTACCCCTTAGCACGTCAAGGAATATTATTAGGGGGTCCAGCCATGGAGAAGAGTTTAGACACTAGGAGAAGATAAGGAACACACCCATTATCAAGAAATCACATTAGGATTCTCTTTTTAACCTGTTCCTTAAAACACTAGTGCTTAGGAAATCTATTGGAGGCAGAAGCAGTCAAGGTTAGCTTAGGGTTAGGGTTAGGGTTAGGGTACGGCTTAGGGTACGGGTTCGGGTACGGGTTCGGGTACGGCGTAGGGTATGGGTTAGGGTTAGGGTTAGGGTTAGTTTTAGGGTTAGGGCTCGGTTTAGGGTAAGGGTTAGGATTAGGGTACGTGTTAGGGTTAGGGTAGGGGATAGGGTTAGGTACGCGTTAGGGTTAGGGTAGTTATTAAACCTATCCCACTCTCTAGGTACCCCTTAGCACGTCAAGGAATATTATTTGGGGGTCCAGCCATGGAGAAGAGTTTAGACACTAGGAGAAGATAAGGAACACACCCATTATCAAGAAATCACATTAGGATTCTCTTTTTAACCTGTTCCTTAAAACACTAGTGCTTAGGAAATCTATTGGAGGCAGAAGCAGTCAAGGGTAGCTTAGGGTTAGGGTTAGGGTTAGGGTACGGCTTTGGGTACGGGTTCGGGTACGGGTTCGGGTACGGCGTAGGGTATGGGTTAGGGTTAGGGTTAGGGTTAGTTATAGGGTTAGGGCTCGGTTTAGGGTACGGGTTAGGATTAGGGTACGTGTTAGGGTTAGGGTAGGGGTTAGGGTTAGGGTACGCGTTAGGGTTAGGCTAGTTATTAAACCTATCCCACTCTCTAGATACCCCTTAGCACGTCAAGGAATATTATTTGGGGGTCCAGCCATGGAGAAGAGTTTAGACACTAGGAGAAGGTAAGGAACACACCCATTATCAATAAATCACATTAGGATTCTCTTTTTAACCTGTTCCTTAAAACACTAGTGCTTAGGAATTCTATTGGAGGCAGAAGCAGTCAAGGGTAGCTTAGGGTTAGGGTTAGGGTTAGGGTTAGGGTTAGGGTACGGCTTAGGGTACGGGTTCGGGTACGGGTTCGGGTACGGCGTAGGGTATGGGTTAGGGTTAGGGTTAGTGTTAGTTTTAGGGTTAGGGCTCGGTTTAGGGTACGGGTTAGGATTAGGGTACGTGTTAGGGTTAGGGTAGGGGTTAGGGTTAGGGTACGCGTTAGGGTTAGGCTAGTTATTAAACCTATCCCACTCTCTAGATACCCGTTAGCACGTCAAGGAATATTATTTGGGGGTCCAGCCATGGAGAAGAGTTTAGACACTAGGAGAAGATAAGGAACACACCCATTATCAAGAAATCACATTAGGATTCTCTTTTTAACCTGTTCCTTAAAACACTAGTGCTTAGGAAATCTATTGGAGGCAGAAGCAGTCAAGGGTAGCTTAGGGTTAGGGTTAGGGTTAGGGTTAGGGTTAGGGTACGGCTTAGGGTACGGGTTCGGGTACGGGTTCGGGTTCGGCATAGGGTATGGGTTAGGGTTAGGGTTAGTGTTAGTTTTAGGGTTAGGGCTGGGTTTAGGGTACGGGTTCGGATTAGGGTACGTGTTAGTGTTAGGGTAGGGGTTAGGGTTAGGGTACGCGTTAGGGTTAGGGTAGTTATTAAACCTATCCCACTCTCTAGGTACCCCTTAGCACGTCAAGGAATATTATTTGGGGGTCCAGCCATGGAGAAGAGTTTAGACACTAGGAAAAGATAAGGAACACACCCATTATCAAGAAATCACATTAGGATTCTCTTTTTAACCTGTTCCTTAAAACACTAGTGCTTAGGAAATCTATTGGAGGCAGAAGCAGTCAACGGTAGCTTAGGGTTAGGGTTAGGTTTAGGGTTAGGTTTAGGGTACGGCTTCGGGTACGGGTTCGGGTACGGGTTCGGGTACGGCGTAGGGTATGTTTTAGGGTTAGGGTTAGGGTTAGTGTTAGGGTTAGGGCTCGGTTTAGGGTACGGGTTAGGATTAGGGTACGTGTTAGGGTTAGAGTAGGGGTTAGGGTTAGGGTACGCGTTAGGGTTAGGTTAGTTATTAAACCTATCCCACTCTCTAGGTACCCCTTAGCACGTCAAGGAATATTACTTGGGGGTCCAGCCATGGAGAAGAGTTTAGACACTAGGAGAAGATAAGGAACACACCCATTATCAAGAAATCACATTAGGATTCTCTTTTTAACCTGTTCCTTAAAACACTAGTGCTTAGGAAATCTATTGGAGGCAGAAGCAGTCAAGGGTAGCTTAGGGTTAGGGTTAGGGTTAGGGTACGGCTTAGGGTATGGGTTCGGGTACGGGTTCGGGTACGGCGTAGGGTATGGGTTAGGGTTAGGGTTAGGGTTAGTTTTAGGGTTAGCGCTCGGTTTAGGGTACGGGTTAGGATTAGGGTACGTCTTAGGGTTAGGGTAGGGGATAGGGATAGGGTACGCGTTAGGGTTAGGGTAGTTATTAAACCTATCCCACTCTCTAGGTATCCCTTAGCACGTCAAGGAATATTATTTGGGGGTCCAGCCATGGAGAAGAGTTTAGACACTAGGAGAAGATAAGGAACACACCCATTATCAAGAAATCACATTAGGATTCTCTTTTTAACCTGTTCTTTAAAACACTAGTGCTTAGGAAATCTATTGGAGGCAGAATCAGTCAAGGGTAGCTTAGGGTTAGGGTTAGGGTTAGGGTTAGGGTTAGGGTACGGCTTAGGGTACGGGTTCGGGTACGGATTCGGGTACGGCATAGGGTATGGGTTAGGGTTAGGGTTAGGGTTAGTTTTAGGGTTAGGGCTCGGTTTAGGGTATGGGTTAGTTTTAGGGTACGGGTTAGGGTTAGGGTAGGGGTTAGGGTTAGGGTACGCGTTAGGGTTAGGGTAGTTGTTAAACCTATCTCACTCTCTAGGTACCCCTTAGCACGTCAAGGAATATTATTAGGGGGTCCAGCCATGGAGAAGAGTTTAGACACTAGGAGAAGATAAGGAACACACCCATTATCAAGAAATCACATTAGGATTCTCTTTTTAACCTGTTCCTTAAAACACTAGTGCTTAGGAAATCTATTGGAGGCAGAAGCAGTCAAGGGTAGCTTAGGGTTAGGGTTAAGGTTAGGGTTAGGGTTAGGGTACGGCTTAGGGTACGGGTTCGGGTACGGGTTCGGGTACGGCGTAGGGTATGGGTTAGGGTTAGGGTTAGGGTTAGTTTTAGGGTTAGGGCTCGGTTTAGGGTACGGGTTAGGATTAGGGTACGTGTTAGGGTTAGGGTAGGGGTTAGTGTTAGGGTACGCGTTAGGGTTAGGGTAGTTATTAAACCTATCCCACTCTCTAGATACCCCTTAGCACGTCAAGGAATATTATTTGGGGGTCCAGCCATGGAGAAGAGTTTAGACACTAGGAGAAGATAAGGAACACACCCATTATCAAGAAATCACATTAGGATTCTCTTTTTAACCTGTTCCTTAAATCACTAATGCTTAGGAAATCTATTGGAGGCAGTAGCAGTCAAGGGTAGCTTACGGTTAGGGTTAGGGTTAGGGTACGCCTTAGGGTACAGGTTCGGGTACGGGTTCGGGTACGGCGTAGGGTATGGGTTAGGGTTAGGGTTAGGGTTAGTTTTAGGGTTAGGGCTCGGTTTAGGGTACGGGTTAGGATTAGGGTACGTGTTAGGGTTAGGGTAGGGGTTAGGGTTAGGGTACGCATTAGGGTTAGGTTAGTTATTAAACCTATCCCACTCTCTAGGTACCCCTTAGCACGTCAAGGAATATTACTTGGGGGTCCAGCCATGGAGAAGAGTTTAGACACTAGGAGAAGATAAGGAACACACCCATTATCAAGAAATCACATTAGGATTCTCTTTTTAACCTGTTCCTTAAAACACTAGTGCTTAGGATATCAATTGGAGGCAGAAGCAGTCAAGGGTAGCTTAGGGTTAGGGTTAGGGTTAGGGTAAGGGTAAGGGTATGGCTTAGGGTACGGGTTCAGGTACGGGTTCGGGTACGGCGTAGGGTATGGGTTAGTGTTAGGGTTAGGGTTAGTTTTAGGGTTAGGGCTCGGTTTAGGGTACGGGTTAGGATTAGGGTACGTGTTAGGGATAGCGTAGGGGTTAGGGTTAGGGTACGCGTTAGGGTTAGGGTAGTTATTAAACCTATCCCACTCTCTAGATACCCCTTAGCACGTCAAGGAATATTATTTGGGGGTCCAGCCATGGAGAAGAGTTTAGACACTAGGAGAAGATAAGGAACACACCCATTATCAAGAAATCACATTAGGATTCTCTTTTTAACCTGTTCCTTAAAACACTAGTGCTTAGGAAATCTATTGGAGGCAGAAGCAGTCAAGGGTAGCTTAGGGTTAGGGCTAGGGTTAGGGTTAGGGTTAGGGTTAGGGTACGGCTTAGGGTACGGGTTCGGGTACGGCTTCGTGTACGGCATAGGGTATGGGTTAGGGTTGGGGTTAGGGTTAGTTTTAGGGTTAGGGCTCGGTTTAGGGTACGGGTTAGGATTAGGGTACGTGTTAGGGTTAGGGTAGGGGTTAGGGTTAGGGTACGCGTTAGGGTTAGGTTAGTTATTAAAGCTATCCCACTCTCTAGATACCCCTTAGCACGTCAAGGAATATTATTTGGGGGTCCAGCCATGGAGAAGAGTTTAGACACTAGGAGAAGATAAGGAACACACCCATTATCAAGAAATCACATTAGGATTCTCTTTTTAACCTGTTCCTTAAAACACTAGTGCTTAGGAAATCTATTGGAGGCAGAAGCAGTCAAGGTTAGCTTAGGGTTAGGGTTAGGGTTAGGGTACGGCTTAGGGTATGGGTTCGGGTACGGGTTCGGGTACGGCGTAGGGTATGGGTTAGGGTTAGGGTTAGGGTTAGTTTTAGGGTTAGCGCTCGGTTTAGGGTACGGGTTAGGATTAGGGTACGTCTTAGGGTTAGGGTAGGGGATAGGGATAGGGTACGCGTTAGGGTTAGGGTAGTTATTAAACCTATCCCACTCTCTAGGTATCCCTTAGCACGTCAAGGAATATTATTTGGGGGTCCAGCCATGGAGAAGAGTTTAGACACTAGGAGAAGATAAGGAACACACCCATTATCAAGAAATCACATTAGGATTCTCTTTTTAACCTGTTCCTTAAAACACTAGTGCTTAGGAAATCTATTGGAGGCAGAAGCAGTCAAGGGTAGCTTAGGGTTAGGGTTAGGGTTAGGGTACGGCTTAGGGTACGGGTTCGGGTACGGATTCGGGTACGGCATAGGGTATGGGTTAGGGTTAGGGTTAGGGTTTGTTTTAGGGTTAGGGCTCGGTTTAGGGTATGGGTTAGGATTAGGGTATGGGTTAGGGTTAGGGTAGGGGTTAGGGTTAGTGTACGCTTTAGGGTTAGGGTAGTTATTAAACCTATCTCACTCTCTAGGTACCCCTTAGCACGTCAAGGAATATTATTTGGGGGTCCAGCCATGGAGAAGAGTTTAGACACTAGGAGAAGATAAGGAACACACCCATTATCAAGAAATCACATTAGGATTCTATTTTTAACCTGTTCCTTAAAACACTAGTGCTTAGGAAATCTATTGGAGGCAGAAGCAGTCAAGGGTAGCTTAGGGTTAGGGTTAGGGTTAGGGTTAGGGTTAGGGTACGGCTTAGGGTACGGGTTCGGGTACGGGTTCGGATACGGCGTAGGGTATGGGTTAGGGTTAGTTTTAGGGTTAGGGCTCGGTTTAGGGTACGGGTTAGTATTAGGGTACGTGTTAGGGTTAGGGTAGGGGTTAGGGTTAGGGTACGCGTTAGGGTTAGGCTAGTTATTAAACCTATCCCACTCTCTAGATACCCCTTAGCACGTTAAGGAATATTATTTGGGGTTCCAGCCATGGAGAAGAGTTTAGACACTAGGAGAAGATAAGGAACACACCCATTATCAAGAAATCACATTAGGATTCTCTTTTTAACCTGTTCCTTAAAACACTAGTGCTTAGGAAATCTATTGGAGGCAGAAGCAGTCAAGGGTAGCTTAGGGTTAGGGCTAGGGTTAGGGTTAGGGTTAGGGTTAGGGTACGGCTTAGGGTACGGGTTCGGGTACGGCTTCGTGTACGGCATAGGGTATGGGTTAGGGTTGGGGTTAGGGTTAGTTTTAGGGTTAGGGCTCGGTTTAGGGTATGGGTTAGGATTAGGGTACGTGTTAGGGTTAGGGTAGGGGTTAGGGTTAGGGTACGCGTTAGGTTTAGGGTAGTTATTAAACCTATCCCACTCTCTAGATACCCCTTAGCACGTCAAGGAATATTATTTGGGGGTCCAGCCATGGAGAAGAGTTTAGACACTAGGAGAAGATAAGGAACACACCCATTATCAAGAAATCACATTAGGATTCTCTTTTTAACCTGTTCCTTAAAACACTAGTGCTTAGGAAATCTATTGGAGGCAGAAGCAGTCAAGGGTAGCTTAGGGTTAGGGTTAGGGTTAGGGTTAGGGTACGGCTTAGGGTAGGGATTCGGGTACGGCTTCGTGTACGGCAAAGGGTATGGGTTAGGGTTAGGGTTAGGGTTAGTTTTAGGGTTAGGTCTCGGTTTAGGGTAAGGGTTAGGATTAGGGTACGTGTTAGGGTTAGGGTAGGGGATAGGGTTAGGTACGCGTTAGGGTTAGGGTAGTTATTAAACCTATCCCACTCTCTAGGTACCCCTTAGCACGTCAAGGAATATTATTTGGGTGTCCAGCCATGGAGAAGAGTTTACACACTAGGAGAAGATAAGGAACACACCCATTATCAAGAAATGACATTAGGATTCTCTTTTTAACCTGTTCCTTAAAACACTAGTGCTTAGGAAATCTATTGGAGGCAGAAGCAGTCAAGGTTAGCTTAGGGTTAGGGTTAGGGTTAGGGTACGGCTTAGGGTACGGGTTCGGGTACGGGTTCGGTTACGGCGTAGGGTATGGGTTAGGGTTAGGGTTAGGGTTAGTTTTAGGGTTAGGGCTCGGTTTAGGGTAAGGGTTAGGATTAGGGTACGTGTTAGGGTTAGGGTAGGGGATAGGGTTAGGTACGCGTTAGGGTTAGGGTAGTTATTAAACCTATCCCACTCTCTAGGTACCCCTTAGCACGTCAAGGAATATTATTTGGGGGTCCAGCCATGGAGAAGAGTTTAGACACTAGGAGAAGATAAGGAACACACCCATTATCAAGAAATCACATTAGGATTCTCTTTTTAACCTGTTCCTTAAAACACTAGTGCTTAGGAAATCTATTGGAGGCAGAAGCAGTCAAGGGTAGCTTAGGGTTAGGGTTAGGGTTAGGGTACGGCTTTGGGTACGGGTTCGGGTACGGGTTCGGGTACGGCGTAGGGTATGGGTTAGGGTTAGGGTTAGGGTTAGTTATAGGGTTAGGGCTCGGTTTAGGGTACGGGTTAGGATTAGGGTACGTGTTAGGGTTAGGGTAGGGGTTAGGGTTAGGGTACGCGTTAGGGTTAGGCTAGTTATTAAACCTATCCCACTCTCTAGATACCCCTTAGCACGTCAAGGAATATTATTTGGGGGTCCAGCCATGGAGAAGAGTTTAGACACTAGGAGAAGATAAGGAACACACCCATTATCAATAAATCACATTAGGATTCTCTTTTTAACCTGTTCCTTAAAACACTAGTGCTTAGGAATTCTATTGGAGGCAGAAGCAGTCAAGGGTAGCTTAGGGTTAGGGTTAGGGTTAGGGTTAGGGTTAGGGTACGGCTTAGGGTACGGGTTCGGGTATGGGTTCGGGTACGGCGTAGGGTATGGGTTAGGGTTAGGGTTAGGGTTAGTTTTAGGGTTAGGGCTCGGTTTAGGGTACGGGTTAGGATTAGGGTACGTGTTAGGGTTAGGGTAGGGGTTAGGGTTAGGGTACGCGTTAGGGTTAGGCTAGTTATTAAACCTATCCCACTCTCTAGATACCCGTTAGCACGTCAAGGAATATTATTTGGGGGTCCAGCCATGGAGAAGAGTTTAGACACTAGGAGAAGATAAGGAACACACCCATTATCAAGAAATCACATTAGGATTCTCTTTTTAACCTGTTCCTTAAAACACTAGTGCTTAGGAAATCTATTGGAGGCAGAAGCAGTCAAGGGTAGCTTAGGGTTAGGGTTAGGGTTAGGGTTAGGGTTAGGGTACGGCTTAGGGTACGGGTTCGGGTACGGGTTCGGGTTCGGCATAGGGTATGGGTTAGGGTTAGGGTTAGTGTTAGTTTTAGGGTTAGGGCTGGGTTTAGGGTACGGGTTCGGATTAGGGTACGTGTTAGTGTTAGGGTAGGGGTTAGGGTTAGGGTACGCGTTAGGGTTAGGGTAGTTATTAAACCTATCCCACTCTCTAGGTACCCCTTAGCACGTCAAGGAATATTATTTGGGGGTCCAGCCATGGAGAAGAGTTTAGACACTAGGAAAAGATAAGGAACACACCCATTATCAAGAAATCACATTAGGATTCTCTTTTTAACCTGTTCCTTAAAACACTAGTGCTTAGGAAATCTATTGGAGGCAGAAGCAGTCAACGGTAGCTTAGGGTTAGGGTTAGGTTTAGGGTTAGGTTTAGGGTACGGCTTCGGGTACGGGTTCGGGTACGGGTTCGGGTACGGCGTAGGGTATGTTTTAGGGTTAGGGTTAGGGTTAGTGTTAGGGTTAGGGCTCGGTTTAGGGTACGGGTTAGGATTAGGGTACGTGTTAGGGTTAGAGTAGGGGTTAGGGTTAGGGTACGCGTTAGGGTTAGGGTAGTTATTAAACCTATCCCACTCTCCAGATACCCCTTAGCACGTCAAGGAATATTATTTGGGGGTCCAGCCATGGAGAAGAGTTTAGACACTAGGAGAAGATAAGGAACACACCCATTATCAAGAAATCACATTAGGATTCTCTTTTTAACCTGTTCCTTAAATCACTAATGCTTAGGAAATCTATTGGAGGCAGTAGCAGTCAAGGGTAGCTTACGGTTAGGGTTAGGGTTAGGGTTAGGGTACGCCTTAGGGTACAGGTTCGGGTACGGGTTCGGGTACGGCGTAGGGTATGGGTTAGGGTTAGGGTTAGGGTTAGTTTTAGGGTTAGGGCTCGGTTTAGGGTACGGGTTAGGATTAGGGTACGTGTTAGGTTTAGGGTAGGGGTTAGGGTTAGGGTACGCGTTAGGGTTAGGGTAGTTATTAAACCTATCCCACTCTCTAGGTACCCCTTAGCACGTCAAGGAATATTACTTGGGGGTCCAGCCATGGAGAAGAGTTTAGACACTAGGAGAAGATAAGGAACACACCCATTATCAAGAAATCACATTAGGATTCTCTTTTTAACCTGTTCCTTAAAACACTAGTGCTTAGGAAATCTATTGGAGGCAGAAGCAGTCAAGGGTAGCTTAGGGTTAGGGTTAGGGTTAGGGTACGGCTTAGGGTATGGGTTCGGGTACGGGTTCGGGTACGGCGTAGGGTATGGGTTAGGGTTAGGGTTAGGGTTAGTTTTAGGGTTAGCGCTCGGTTTAGGGTACGGGTTAGGATTAGGGTACGTCTTAGGGTTAGGGTAGGGGATAGGGATAGGGTACGCGTTAGGGTTAGGGTAGTTATTAAACCTATCCCACTCTCTAGGTATCCCTTAGCACGTCAAGGAATATTATTTGGGGGTCCAGCCATGGAGAAGAGTTTAGACACTAGGAGAAGATAAGGAACACACCCATTATCAAGAAATCACATTAGGATTCTCTTTTTAACCTGTTCTTTAAAACACTAGTGCTTAGGAAATCTATTGGAGGCAGAATCAGTCAAGGGTAGCTTAGGGTTAGGGTTAGGGTTAGGGTTAGGGTTAGGGTACGGCTTAGGGTACGGGTTCGGGTACGGATTCGGGTACGGCATAGGGTATGGGTTAGGGTTAGGGTTAGGGTTAGTTTTAGGGTTAGGGCTCGGTTTATGGTATGGGTTAGTTTTAGGGTACGGGTTAGGGTTAGGGTAGGGGTTAGGGTTAGGGTACGCGTTAGGGTTAGGGTAGTTGTTAAACCTATCTCACTCTCTAGGTACCCCTTAGCACGTCAAGGAATATTATTAGGGGGTCCAGCCATGGAGAAGAGTTTAGACACTAGGAGAAGATAAGGAACACACCCATTATCAAGAAATCACATTAGGATTCTATTTTTAACCTGTTCCTTAAAACACTAGTGCTTAGGAAATCTATTGGAGGCAGAAGCAGTCAAGGGTAGCTTAGGGTTAGGGTTAGGGTTAGGGTTAGGGTTAGGGTACGGCTTAGGGTACGGGTTCGGGTACGGGTTCGGATACGGCGTAGGGTATGGGTTAGGGTTAGTTTTAGGGTTAGGGCTCGGTTTAGGGTACGGGTTAGGATTAGGGTACGTGTTAGGGTTAGGGTAGGGGTTAGGGTTAGGGTACGCGTTAGGGTTAGGCTAGTTATTAAACCTATCCCACTCTCTAGATACCCCTTAGCACGTTAAGGAATATTATTTGGGGTTCCAGCCATGGAGAAGAGTTTAGACACTAGGAGAAGATAAGGAACACACCCATTATCAAGAAATCACATTAGGATTCTCTTTTTAACCTGTTCCTTAAAACACTAGTGCTTAGGAAATCTATTGGAGGCAGAAGCAGTCAAGGGTAGCTTAGGGTTAGGGCTAGGGTTAGGGTTAGGGTTAGGGTTAGGGTACGGCTTAGGGTACGGGTTCGGGTACGGCTTCGTGTACGGCATAGGGTATGGGTTAGGGTTGGGGTTAGGGTTAGTTTTAGTGTTAGGGCTCGGTTTAGGGTATGGGTTAGGATTAGGGTACGTGTTAGGGTTAGGGTAGGGGTTAGGGTTAGGGTACGCGTTAGGTTTAGGGTAGTTATTAAACCTATCCCACTCTCTAGATACCCCTTAGCACGTCAAGGAATATTATTTGGGGGTCCAGCCATGGAGAAGAGTTTAGACACTAGGAGAAGATAAGGAACACACCCATTATCAAGAAATCACATTAGGATTCTCTTTTTAACCTGTTCCTTAAAACACTAGTGCTTAGGAAATCTATTGGAGGCAGAAGCAGTCAAGGGTAGCTTAGGGTTAGGGTTAGGGTTAGGGTTAGGGTACGGCTTAGGGTAGGGATTCGGGTACGGCTTCGTGTACGGCAAAGGGTATGGGTTAGGGTTAGGGTTAGGGTTAGTTTTAGGGTTAGGTCTCGGTTTAGGGTAAGGGTTAGGATTAGGGTACGTGTTAGGGTTAGGGTAGGGGATAGGGTTAGGTACGCGTTAGGGTTAGGGTAGTTATTAAACCTATCCCACTGTCTAGGTACCCCTTAGCACGTCAAGGAATATTATTTGGGTGTCCAGCCATGGAGAAGAGTTTACACACTAGGAGAAGATAAGGAACACACCCATTATCAAGAAATGACATTAGGATTCTCTTTTTAACCTGTTCCTTAAAACACTAGTGCTTAGGAAATCTATTGGAGGCAGAAGCAGTCAAGGTTAGCTTAGGGTTAGGGTTAGGGTTAGGGTACGGCTTAGGGTACGGGTTCGGGTACGGGTTCGGTTACGGCGTAGGGTATGGGTTAGGGTTAGGGTTAGGGTTAGTTTTAGGGTTAGGGCTCGGTTTAGGGTAAGGGTTAGGATTAGGGTACGTGTTAGGGTTAGGGTAGGGGATAGGGTTAGGTACGCGTTAGGGTTAGGGTAGTTATTAAACCTATCCCACTCTCTAGGTACCCCTTAGCACGTCAAGGAATATTATTTGGGGGTCCAGCCATGGAGAAGAGTTTAGACACTAGGAGAAGATAAGGAACACACCCATTATCAAGAAATCACATTAGGATTCTCTTTTTAACCTGTTCCTTAAAACACTAGTGCTTAGGAAATCTATTGGAGGCAGAAGCAGTCAAGGGTAGCTTAGGGTTAGGGTTAGGGTTAGGGTACGGCTTTGGGTACGGGTTCGGGTACGGGTTCGGGTACGGCGTAGGGTATGGGTTAGGGTTAGGGTTAGGGTTAGTTATAGGGTTAGGGCTCGGTTTAGGGTACGGGTTAGGATTAGGGTACGTGTTAGGGTTAGGGTAGGGGTTAGGGTTAGGGTACGCGTTAGGGTTAGGCTAGTTATTAAACCTATCCCACTCTCTAGATACCCCTTAGCACGTCAAGGAATATTATTTGGGGGTCCAGCCATGGAGAAGAGTTTAGACACTAGGAGAAGATAAGGAACACACCCATTATCAATAAATCACATTAGGATTCTCTTTTTAACCTGTTCCTTAAAACACTAGTGCTTAGGAATTCTATTGGAGGCAGAAGCAGTCAAGGGTAGCTTAGGGTTAGGGTTAGGGTTAGGGTTAGGGTTAGGGTACGGCTTAGGGTACGGGTTCGGGTATGGGTTCGGGTACGGCGTAGGGTATGGGTTAGGGTTAGGGTTAGGGTTAGTTTTAGGGTTAGGGCTCGGTTTAGGGTACGGGTTAGGATTAGGGTACGTGTTAGGGTTAGGGTAGGGGTTAGGGTTAGGGTACGCGTTAGGGTTAGGCTAGTTATTAAACCTATCCCACTCTCTAGATACCCGTTAGCACGTCAAGGAATATTATTTGGGGGTCCAGCAATGGAGAAGAGTTTAGACACTAGGAGAAGATAAGGAACACACCCATTATCAAGAAATCACATTAGGATTCTCTTTTTAACCTGTTCCTTAAAACACTAGTGCTTAGGAAATCTATTGGAGGCAGAAGCAGTCAAGGGTAGCTTAGGGTTAGGGTTAGGGTTAGGGTTAGGGTTAGGGTACGGCTTAGGGTACGGGTTCGGGTACGGGTTCGGGTTCGGCATAGGGTATGGGTTAGGGTTAGGGTTAGTGTTAGTTTTAGGGTTAGGGCTGGGTTTAGGGTACGGGTTCGGATTAGGGTACGTGTTAGTGTTAGGGTAGGGGTTAGGGTTAGGGTACGCGTTAGGGTTAGGGTAGTTATTAAACCTATCCCACTCTCTAGGTACCCCTTAGCACGTCAAGGAATATTATTTGGGGGTCCAGCCATGGAGAAGAGTTTAGACACTAGGAAAAGATAAGGAACACACCCATTATCAAGAAATCACATTAGGATTCTCTTTTTAACCTGTTCCTTAAAACACTAGTGCTTAGGAAATCTATTGGAGGCAGAAGCAGTCAACGGTAGCTTAGGGTTAGGGTTAGGTTTAGGGTTAGGTTTAGGGTACGGCTTCGGGTACGGGTTCGGGTACGGGTTCGGGTACGGCGTAGGGTATGTTTTAGGGTTAGGGTTAGGGTTAGTGTTAGGGTTAGGGCTCGGTTTAGGGTACGGGTTAGGATTAGGGTACGTGTTAGGGTTAGAGTAGGGGTTAGGGTTAGGGTACGCGTTAGGGTTAGGGTAGTTATTAAACCTATCCCACTCTCCAGATACCCCTTAGCACGTCAAGGAATATTATTTGGGGGTCCAGCCATGGAGAAGAGTTTAGACACTAGGAGAAGATAAGGAACACACCCATTATCAAGAAATCACATTAGGATTCTCTTTTTAACCTGTTCCTTAAATCACTAATGCTTAGGAAATCTATTGGAGGCAGTAGCAGTCAAGGGTAGCTTACGGTTAGGGTTAGGGTTAGGGTTAGGGTACGCCTTAGGGTACAGGTTCGGGTACGGGTTCGGGTACGGCGTAGGGTATGGGTTAGGGTTAGGGTTAGGGTTAGTTTTAGGGTTAGGGCTCGGTTTAGGGTACGGGTTAGGATTAGGGTACGTGTTAGGTTTAGGGTAGGGGTTAGGGTTAGGGTACGCGTTAGGGTTAGGGTAGTTATTAAACCTATCCCACTCTCTAGGTACCCCTTAGCACGTCAAGGAATATTACTTGGGGGTCCAGCCATGGAGAAGAGTTTAGACACTAGGAGAAGATAAGGAACACACCCATTATCAAGAAATCACATTAGGATTCTCTTTTTAACCTGTTCCTTAAAACACTAGTGCTTAGGAAATCTATTGGAGGCAGAAGCAGTCAAGGGTAGCTTAGGGTTAGGGTTAGGGTTAGGGTACGGCTTAGGGTATGGGTTCGGGTACGGGTTCAGGTACGGCGTAGGGTATGGGTTAGGGTTAGGGTTAGGGTTAGTTTTAGGGTTAGCGCTCGGTTTAGGGTACGGGTTAGGATTAGGGTACGTCTTAGGGTTAGGGTAGGGGATAGGGATAGGGTACGCGTTAGGGTTAGGGTAGTTATTAAACCTATCCCACTCTCTAGGTATCCCTTAGCACGTCAAGGAATATTATTTGGGGGTCCAGCCATGGAGAAGAGTTTAGACACTAGGAGAAGATAAGGAACACACCCATTATCAAGAAATCACATTAGGATTCTCTTTTTAACCTGTTCTTTAAAACACTAGTGCTTAGGAAATCTATTGGAGGCAGAATCAGTCAAGGGTAGCTTAGGGTTAGGGTTAGGGTTAGGGTTAGGGTTAGGGTACGGCTTAGGGTACGGGTTCGGGTACGGATTCGGGTACGGCATAGGGTATGGGTTAGGGTTAGGGTTAGGGTTAGTTTTAGGGTTAGGGCTCGGTTTATGGTATGGGTTAGTTTTAGGGTACGGGTTAGGGTTAGGGTAGGGGTTAGGGTTAGGGTACGCGTTAGGGTTAGGGTAGTTGTTAAACCTATCTCACTCTCTAGGTACCCCTTAGCACGTCAAGGAATATTATTAGGGGGTCCAGCCATGGAGAAGAGTTTAGACACTAGGAGAAGATAAGGAACACACCCATTATCAAGAAATCACATTAGGATTCTCTTTTTAACCTGTTCCTTAAAACACTAGTGCTTAGGAAATCTATTGGAGGCAGAAGCAGTCAAGGGTAGCTTAGGGTTAGGGTTAGGGTTAGGGTTAGGGTTAGGGTACGGCTTAGGGTACGGGTTCGGGTACGGCTTCGTGTACGGCATAGGGTATGGGTTAGGGTTGGGGTTAGGGTTAGTTTTAGGGTTAGGGCTCGGTTTAGGGTATGGGTTAGGATTAGGGTACGTGTTAGGGTTAGGGTAGGGGTTAGGGTTAGGGTACGCGTTAGGTTTAGGGTAGTTATTAAACCTATCCCACTCTCTAGATACCCCTTAGCACGTCAAGGAATATTATTTGGGGGTCCAGCCATGGAGAAGAGTTTAGACACTAGGAGAAGATAAGGAACACACCCATTATCAAGAAATCACATTAGGATTCTCTTTTTAACCTGTTCCTTAAAACACTAGTGCTTAGGAAATCTATTGGAGGCAGAAGCAGTCAAGGGTAGCTTAGGGTTAGGGTTAGGGTTAGGGTTAGGGTACGGCTTAGGGTAGGGATTCGGGTACGGCTTCGTGTACGGCAAAGGGTATGGGTTAGGGTTAGGGTTAGGGTTAGTTTTAGGGTTAGGTCTCGGTTTAGGGTAAGGGTTAGGATTAGGGTACGTGTTAGGGTTAGGGTAGGGGATAGGGTTAGGTACGCGTTAGGGTTAGGGTAGTTATTAAACCTATCCCACTGTCTAGGTACCCCTTAGCACGTCAAGGAATATTATTTGGGTGTCCAGCCATGGAGAAGAGTTTACACACTAGGAGAAGATAAGGAACACACCCATTATCAAGAAATGACATTAGGATTCTCTTTTTAACCTGTTCCTTAAAACACTAGTGCTTAGGAAATCTATTGGAGGCAGAAGCAGTCAAGGTTAGCTTAGGGTTAGGGTTAGGGTTAGGGTACGGCTTAGGGTACGGGTTCGGGTACGGGTTCGGTTACGGCGTAGGGTATGGGTTAGGGTTAGGGTTAGGGTTAGTTTTAGGGTTAGGGCTCGGTTTAGGGTAAGGGTTAGGATTAGGGTACGTGTTAGGGTTAGGGTAGGGGATAGGGTTAGGTACGCGTTAGGGTTAGGGTAGTTATTAAACCTATCCCACTCTCTAGGTACCCCTTAGCACGTCAAGGAATATTATTTGGGGGTCCAGCCATGGAGAAGAGTTTAGACACTAGGAGAAGATAAGGAACACACCCATTATCAAGAAATCACATTAGGATTCTCTTTTTAACCTGTTCCTTAAAACACTAGTGCTTAGGAAATCTATTGGAGGCAGAAGCAGTCAAGGGTAGCTTAGGGTTAGGGTTAGGGTTAGGGTACGGCTTTGGGTACGGGTTCGGGTACGGGTTCGGGTACGGCGTAGGGTATGGGTTAGGGTTAGGGTTAGGGTTAGTTATAGGGTTAGGGCTCGGTTTAGGGTACGGGTTAGGATTAGGGTACGTGTTAGGGTTAGGGTAGGGGTTAGGGTTAGGGTACGCGTTAGGGTTAGGCTAGTTATTAAACCTATCCCACTCTCTAGATACCCCTTAGCACGTCAAGGAATATTATTTGGGGGTCCAGCCATGGAGAAGAGTTTAGACACTAGGAGAAGATAAGGAACACACCCATTATCAATAAATCACATTAGGATTCTCTTTTTAACCTGTTCCTTAAAACACTAGTGCTTAGGAATTCTATTGGAGGCAGAAGCAGTCAAGGGTAGCTTAGGGTTAGGGTTAGGGTTAGGGTTAGGGTTAGGGTACGGCTTAGGGTACGGGTTCGGGTATGGGTTCGGGTACGGCGTAGGGTATGGGTTAGGGTTAGGGTTAGGGTTAGTTTTAGGGTTAGGGCTCGGTTTAGGGTACGGGTTAGGATTAGGGTACGTGTTAGGGTTAGGGTAGGGGTTAGGGTTAGGGTACGCGTTAGGGTTAGGCTAGTTATTAAACCTATCCCACTCTCTAGATACCCGTTAGCACGTCAAGGAATATTATTTGGGGGTCCAGCAATGGAGAAGAGTTTAGACACTAGGAGAAGATAAGGAACACACCCATTATCAAGAAATCACATTAGGATTCTCTTTTTAACCTGTTCCTTAAAACACTAGTGCTTAGGAAATCTATTGGAGGCAGAAGCAGTCAAGGGTAGCTTAGGGTTAGGGTTAGGGTTAGGGTTAGGGTTAGGGTACGGCTTAGGGTACGGGTTCGGGTACGGGTTCGGGTTCGGCATAGGGTATGGGTTAGGGTTAGGGTTAGTGTTAGTTTTAGGGTTAGGGCTGGGTTTAGGGTACGGGTTCGGATTAGGGTACGTGTTAGTGTTAGGGTAGGGGTTAGGGTTAGGGTACGCGTTAGGGTTAGGGTAGTTATTAAACCTATCCCACTCTCTAGGTACCCCTTAGCACGTCAAGGAATATTATTTGGGGGTCCAGCCATGGAGAAGAGTTTAGACACTAGGAAAAGATAAGGAACACACCCATTATCAAGAAATCACATTAGGATTCTCTTTTTAACCTGTTCCTTAAAACACTAGTGCTTAGGAAATCTATTGGAGGCAGAAGCAGTCAACGGTAGCTTAGGGTTAGGGTTAGGTTTAGGGTTAGGTTTAGGGTACGGCTTCGGGTACGGGTTCGGGTACGGGTTCGGGTACGGCGTAGGGTATGTTTTAGGGTTAGGGTTAGGGTTAGTGTTAGGGTTAGGGCTCGGTTTAGGGTACGGGTTAGGATTAGGGTACGTGTTAGGGTTAGAGTAGGGGTTAGGGTTAGGGTACGCGTTAGGGTTAGGGTAGTTATTAAACCTATCCCACTCTCCAGATACCCCTTAGCACGTCAAGGAATATTATTTGGGGGTCCAGCCATGGAGAAGAGTTTAGACACTAGGAGAAGATAAGGAACACACCCATTATCAAGAAATCACATTAGGATTCTCTTTTTAACCTGTTCCTTAAATCACTAATGCTTAGGAAATCTATTGGAGGCAGTAGCAGTCAAGGGTAGCTTACGGTTAGGGTTAGGGTTAGGGTTAGGGTACGCCTTAGGGTACAGGTTCGGGTACGGGTTCGGGTACGGCGTAGGGTATGGGTTAGGGTTAGGGTTAGGGTTAGTTTTAGGGTTAGGGCTCGGTTTAGGGTACGGGTTAGGATTAGGGTACGTGTTAGGTTTAGGGTAGGGGTTAGGGTTAGGGTACGCGTTAGGGTTAGGGTAGTTATTAAACCTATCCCACTCTCTAGGTACCCCTTAGCACGTCAAGGAATATTACTTGGGGGTCCAGCCATGGAGAAGAGTTTAGACACTAGGAGAAGATAAGGAACACACCCATTATCAAGAAATCACATTAGGATTCTCTTTTTAACCTGTTCCTTAAAACACTAGTGCTTAGGAAATCTATTGGAGGCAGAAGCAGTCAAGGGTAGCTTAGGGTTAGGGTTAGGGTTAGGGTACGGCTTAGGGTATGGGTTCGGGTACGGGTTCGGGTACGGCGTAGGGTATGGGTTAGGGTTAGGGTTAGGGTTAGTTTTAGGGTTAGCGCTCGGTTTAGGGTACGGGTTAGGATTAGGGTACGTCTTAGGGTTAGGGTAGGGGATAGGGATAGGGTACGCGTTAGGGTTAGGGTAGTTATTAAACCTATCCCACTCTCTAGGTATCCCTTAGCACGTCAAGGAATATTATTTGGGGGTCCAGCCATGGAGAAGAGTTTAGACACTAGGAGAAGATAAGGAACACACCCATTATCAAGAAATCACATTAGGATTCTCTTTTTAACCTGTTCTTTAAAACACTAGTGCTTAGGAAATCTATTGGAGGCAGAATCAGTCAAGGGTAGCTTAGGGTTAGGGTTAGGGTTAGGGTTAGGGTTAGGGTACGGCTTAGGGTACGGGTTCGGGTACGGATTCGGGTACGGCATAGGGTATGGGTTAGGGTTAGGGTTAGGGTTAGTTTTAGGGTTAGGGCTCGGTTTATGGTATGGGTTAGTTTTAGGGTACGGGTTAGGGTTAGGGTAGGGGTTAGGGTTAGGGTACGCGTTAGGGTTAGGGTAGTTGTTAAACCTATCTCACTCTCTAGGTACCCCTTAGCACGTCAAGGAATATTATTAGGGGGTCCAGCCATGGAGAAGAGTTTAGACACTAGGAGAAGATAAGGAACACACCCATTATCAAGAAATCACATTAGGATTCTCTTTTTAACCTGTTCCTTAAAACACTAGTGCTTAGGAAATCTATTGGAGGCAGAAGCAGTCAAGGTTAGCTTAGGGTTAGGGTTAGGGTTAGGGTACGGCTTAGGGTACGGGTTCGGGTACGGGTTCGGGTACGGCGTAGGGTATGGGTTAGGGTTAGGGTTAGGGTTAGTTTTAGGGTTAGGGCTCGGTTTAGGGTACGGGTTAGGATTAGGGTACGTGTTAGGGTTAGGGTAGGGGTTAGTGTTAGGGTACGCGTTAGGGTTAGGGTAGTTATTAAACCTATCCCACTCTCTAGGTACCCCTTAGCACGTCAAGGAATATTATTTGGGGGTCCAGCCATGGAGAAGAGTTTAGACACTAGGAGAAGATAAGGAACACACCCATTATCAAGAAATCACATTAGGATTCTCTTTTTAACCTGTTCCTTAAATCACTAATGCTTAGGAAATCTATTGGAGGCAGTAGCAGTCAAGGGTAGCTTACGGTTAGGGTTAGGGTTAGGGTACGCCTTAGGGTACAGGTTCGGGTACGGGTTCGGGTACGGCGTAGGGTATGGGTTAGGGTTAGGGTTAGGGTTAGTTTTAGGGTTAGGGCTCGGTTTAGGGTACGGGTTAGGATTAGGGTACGTGCTGGGTTAGGGTAGGGGTTAGGGTTAGGGTACGCATTAGGGTTAGGGTAGTTATTAAACCTATCCCACTCTCTAGGTACCCCTTAGCACGTCAAGGAATATTACTTGGGGGTCCAGCCATGGAGAAGAGTTTAGACACTAGGAGAAGATAAGGAACACACCCATTATCAAGAAATCACATTAGGATTCTCTTTTTAACCTGTTCCTTAAAACACTAGTGCTTAGGATATCTATTGGAGGCAGAAGCAGTCAAGGGTAGCTTAGGGTTAGGGTTAGGGTTAGGGTAAGGGTAAGGGTATGGCTTAGGGTACGGGTTCAGGTACGGGTTCGGGTACGGCGTAGGGTATGGGTTAGTGTTAGGGTTAGGGTTAGTTTTAGGGTTAGGGCTCGGTTTAGGGTACGGGTTAGGATTAGGATACGTGTTAGGGATAGCGTAGGGGTTAGGGTTAGGGTACGCGTTAGGGTTAGGGTAGTTATTAAACCTATCCCACTCTCTAGGTACCCCTTAGCACGTCAAGGAATATTATTTGGGGGTCCAGCCATGGAGAAGAGTTTAGACACTAGGAGAAGATAAGGAACACACCCATTATCAAGAAATCACATTAGGATTCTCTTTTTAACCTGTTCCTTAAAACACTAGTGCTTAGGAAATCTATTGGAGGCAGAAGCAGTCAAGGGTAGCTTAGGGTTAGGGTTAGGGTTAGGGTACGGCTTTGGGTACGGGTTCGGGTACGGGTTCGGGTACGGCGTAGGGTATGGGTTAGGGTTAGGGTTAGGGTTAGTTATAGGGTTAGGGCTCGGTTTAGGGTACGGGTTAGGATTAGGGTACGTGTTAGGGTTAGGGTAGGGGTTAGGGTTAGGGTACGCGTTAGGGTTAGGCTAGTTATTAAACCTATCCCACTCTCTAGATACCCCTTAGCACGTCAAGGAATATTATTTGGGGGTCCAGCCATGGAGAAGAGTTTAGACACTAGGAGAAGATAAGGAACACACCCATTATCAATAAATCACATTAGGATTCTCTTTTTAACCTGTTCCTTAAAACACTAGTGCTTAGGAATTCTATTGGAGGCAGAAGCAGTCAAGGGTAGCTTAGGGTTAGGGTTAGGGTTAGGGTTAGGGTTAGGGTACGGCTTAGGGTACGGGTTCGGGTACGGGTTCGGGTACGGCGTAGGGTATGGGTTAGGGTTAGGGTTAGGGTTAGTTTTAGGGTTAGGCCTCGGTTTAGGGTACGGGTTAGGATTAGGGTACGTGTTAGGGTTAGGGTAGGGGTTAGGGTTAGGGTACGCGTTAGGGTTAGGCTAGTTATTAAACCTATCCCACTCTCTAGATACCCGTTAGCACGTCAAGGAATATTATTTGGGGGTCCAGCCATGGAGAAGAGTTTAGACACTAGGAGAAGATAAGGAACACACCCATTATCAAGAAATCACATTAGGATTCTCTTTTTAACCTGTTCCTTAAAACACTAGTGCTTAGGAAATCTATTGGAGGCAGAAGCAGTCAAGGGTAGCTTAGGGTTAGGGTTAGGGTTAGGGTTAGGGTTAGGGTACGGCTTAGGGTACGGGTTCGGGTACGGGTTCGGGTTCGGCATAGGGTATGGGTTAGGGTTAGGGTTAGTGTTAGTTTTAGGGTTAGGGCTGGGTTTAGGGTACGGGTTCGGATTAGGGTACGTGTTAGTGTTAGGGTAGGGGTTAGGGTTAGGGTACGCGTTAGGGTTAGGGTAGTTATTAAACCTATCCCACTCTCTAGGTACCCCTTAGCACGTCAAGGAATATTATTTGGGGGTCCAGCCATGGAGAAGAGTTTAGACACTAGGAAAAGATAAGGAACACACCCATTATCAAGAAATCACATTAGGATTCTCTTTTTAACCTGTTCCTTAAAACACTAGTGCTTAGGAAATCTATTGGAGGCAGAAGCAGTCAAGGGTAGCTTAGGGTTAGGGTTAGGGTTAGGGTACGGCTTAGGGTATGGGTTCGGGTACGGATTCGGGTACGGCGTAGGGTATGGGTTAGGGTTAGGGTTAGGGTTAGTTTTAGGGTTAGCGCTCGGTTTAGGGTACGGGTTAGGATTAGGGTACGTCTTAGGGTTAGGGTAGGGGATAGGGATAGGGTACGCGTTAGGGTTAGGGTAGTTATTAAACCTATCCCACTCTCTAGGTATCCCTTAGCACGTCAAGGATTATTATTTGGGGGTCCAGCCATGGAGAAGAGTTTAGACACTAGGAGAAGATAAGGAACACACCCATTATCAAGAAATCACATTAGGATTCTCTTTTTAACCTGTTCTTTAAAACACTAGTGCTTAGGAAATCTATTGGAGGCAGAAACAGTCAAGGGTAGCTTAGGGTTAGGGTTAGGGTTAGGGTTAGGGTTAGGGTACGGCTTAGGGTACGGGTTCGGGTACGGATTCGGGTACGGCATAGGGTATGGGTTAGGGTTAGGGTTAGGGTTAGTTTTAGGGTTAGGGCTCGGTTTATGGTATGGGTTAGTTTTAGGGTACGGGTTAGTGTTAGGGTAGGGGTTAGGGTTAGGGTACGCGTTAGGGTTAGGGTAGTTGTTAAACCTATCTCACTCTCTAGGTACCCCTTAGCACGTCAAGGAATATTATTAGGGGGTCCAGCCATGGAGAAGAGTTTAGACACTAGGAGAAGATAAGGAACACACCCATTATCAAGAAATCACATTAGGATTCTCTTTTTAACCTGTTCCTTAAAACACTAGTGCTTAGGAAATCTATTGGAGGCAGAAGCAGTCAAGGGTAGCTTAGGGTTAGGGTTAAGGTTAGGGTTAGGGTTAGGGTACGGCTTAGGGTACGGGTTCGGGTACGGGTTCGGGTACGGCGTAGGGTATGGGTTAGGGTTAGGGTTAGGGTTAGTTTTAGGGTTAGGGCTCGGTTTAGGGTACGGGTTAGGATTAGGGTACGTGTTAGGGTTAGGGTAGGGGTTAGTGTTAGGGTACGCGTTAGGGTTAGGGTAGTTATTAAACCTATCCCACTCTCTAGATACCCCTTAGCACGTCAAGGAATATTATTTGGGGGTCCAGCCATGGAGAAGAGTTTAGACACTAGGAGAAGATAAGGAACACACCCATTATCAAGAAATCACATTAGGATTCTCTTTTTAACCTGTTCCTTAAATCACTAATGCTTAGGAAATCTATTGGAGGCAGTAGCAGTCAAGGGTAGCTTACGGTTAGGGTTAGGGTTAGGGTACGCCTTAGGGTACAGGTTCGGGTACGGGTTCGGGTACGGCGTAGGGTATGGGTTAGGGTTAGGGTTAGGGTTAGTTTTAGGGTTAGGGCTCGGTTTAGGGTACGGGTTAGGATTAGGGTACGTGTTAGGGTTAGGGTAGGGGTTAGGGTTAGGGTACGCATTAGGGTTAGGGTAGTTATTAAACCTATCCCACTCTCTAGGTACCCCTTAGCACGTCAAGGAATATTACTTGGGGGTCCAGCCATGGAGAAGAGTTTAGACACTAGGAGAAGATAAGGAACACACCCATTATCAAGAAATCACATTAGGATTCTCTTTTTAACCTGTTCCTTAAAACACTAGTGCTTAGGATATCTATTGGAGGCAGAAGCAGTCAAGGGTAGCTTAGGGTTAGGGTTAGGGTTAGGGTAAGGGTAAGGGTATGGCTTAGGGTACGGGTTCAGGTACGGGTTCGGGTACGGCGTAGGGTATGGTTTAGTGTTAGGGTTAGGGTTAGTTTTAGGGTTAGGGCTCGGTTTAGGGTACGGGTTAGGATTAGGGTACGTGTTAGGGATAGCGTAGGGGTTAGGGTTAGGGTACGCGTTAGGGTTAGGGTAGTTATTAAACCTATCCCACTCTCTAGATACCCCTTAGCACGTCAAGGAATATTATTTGGGGGTCCAGCCATGGAGAAGAGTTTAGACACTAGGAGAAGATAAGGAACACACCCATTATCAAGAAATCACATTAGGATTCTCTTTTTAACCTGTTCCTTAAAACACTAGTGCTTAGGAAATCTATTGGAGGCAGAAGCAGTCAAGGGTAGCTTAGGGTTAGGGCTAGGGTTAGGGTTAGGGTTAGGGTACGGCTTAGGGTAGGGATTCGGGTACGGCTTCGTGTACGGCAAAGGGTATGGGTTAGGGTTAGGGTTAGGGTTAGTTTTAGGGTTAGGTCTCGGTTTAGGGTAAGGGTTAGGATTAGGGTACGTGTTAGGGTTAGGGTAGGGGATAGGGTTAGGTACGCGTTAGGGTTAGGGTAGTTATTAAACCTATCCCACTCTCTAGGTACCCCTTAGCACGTCAAGGAATATTATTTGGGGGTCCAGCCATGGAGAAGAGTTTAGACACTAGGAGAAGATAAGGAACACACCCATTATCAAGAAATCACATTAGGATTCTCTTTTTAACCTGTTCCTTAAAACACTAGTGCTTAGGAAATCTATTGGAGGCAGAAGCAGTCAAGGGTAGCTTAGGGTTAGGGTTAGGGTTAGGGTACGGCTTTGGGTACGGGTTCGGGTACGGGTTCGGGTACGGCGTAGGGTATGGGTTAGGGTTAGGGTTAGGGTTAGTTATAGGGTTAGGGCTCGGTTTAGGGTACGGGTTAGGATTAGGGTACGTGTTAGGGTTAGGGTAGGGGTTAGGGTTAGGGTACGCGTTAGGGTTAGGCTAGTTATTAAACCTATCCCACTCTCTAGATACCCCTTAGCACGTCAAGGAATATTATTTGGGGGTCCAGCCATGGAGAAGAGTTTAGACACTAGGAGAAGATAAGGAACACACCCATTATCAATAAATCACATTAGGATTCTCTTTTTAACCTGTTCCTTAAAACACTAGTGCTTAGGAATTCTATTGGAGGCAGAAGCAGTCAAGGGTAGCTTAGGGTTAGGGTTAGGGTTAGGGTTAGGGTTAGGGTACGGCTTAGGGTACGGGTTCGGGTACGGGTTCGGGTACGGCGTAGGGTATGGGTTAGGGTTAGGGTTAGGGTTAGTTTTAGGGTTAGGGCTCGGTTTAGGGTACGGGTTAGGATTAGGGTACGTGTTAGGGTTAGGGTAGGGGTTAGGGTTAGGGTACGCGTTAGGGTTAGGCTAGTTATTAAACCTATCCCACTCTCTAGATACCCGTTAGCACGTCAAGGAATATTATTTGGGGGTCCAGCCATGGAGAAGAGTTTAGACACTAGGAGAAGATAAGGAACACACCCATTATCAAGAAATCACATTAGGATTCTCTTTTTAACCTGTTCCTTAAAACACTAGTGCTTAGGAAATCTATTGGAGGCAGAAGCAGTCAAGGGTAGCTTAGGGTTAGGGTTAGGGTTAGGGTTAGGGTTAGGGTACGGCTTAGGGTACGGGTTCGGGTACGGGTTCGGGTTCGGCATAGGGTATGGGTTAGGGTTAGGGTTAGTGTTAGTTTTAGGGTTAGGGCTGGGTTTAGGGTACGGGTTCGGATTAGGGTACGTGTTAGTGTTAGGGTAGGGGTTAGGGTTAGGGTACGCGTTAGGGTTAGGGTAGTTATTAAACCTATCCCACTCTCTAGGTACCCCTTAGCACGTCAAGGAATATTATTTGGGGGTCCAGCCATGGAGAAGAGTTTAGACACTAGGAAAAGATAAGGAACACACCCATTATCAAGAAATCACATTAGGATTCTCTTTTTAACCTGTTCCTTAAAACACTAGTGCTTAGGAAATCTATTGGAGGCAGAAGCAGTCAACGGTAGCTTAGGGTTAGGGTTAGGTTTAGGGTTAGGTTTAGGGTACGGCTTCGGGTACGGGTTCGGGTACGGGTTCGGGTACGGCGTAGGGTATGTTTTAGGGTTAGGGTTAGGGTTAGTGTTAGGGTTAGGGCTCGGTTTAGGGTACGGGTTAGGATTAGGGTACGTGTTAGGGTTAGAGTAGGGGTTAGGGTTAGGGTACGCGTTAGGGTTAGGTTAGTTATTAAACCTATCCCACTCTCTAGGTACCCCTTAGCACGTCAAGGAATATTACTTGGGGGTCCAGCCATGGAGAAGAGTTTAGACACTAGGAGAAGATAAGGAACACACCCATTATCAAGAAATCACATTAGGATTCTCTTTTTAACCTGTTCCTTAAAACACTAGTGCTTAGGAAATCTATTGGAGGCAGAAGCAGTCAAGGGTAGCTTAGGGTTAGGGTTAGGGTTAGGGTACGGCTTAGGGTATGGGTTCGGGTACGGGTTCGGGTACGGCGTAGGGTATGGGTTAGGGTTAGGGTTAGGGTTAGTTTTAGGGTTAGCGCTCGGTTTAGGGTACGGGTTAGGATTAGGGTACGTCTTAGGGTTAGGGTAGGGGATAGGGATAGGGTACGCGTTAGGGTTAGGGTAGTTATTAAACCTATCCCACTCTCTAGGTATCCCTTAGCACGTCAAGGAATATTATTTGGGGGTCCAGCCATGGAGAAGAGTTTAGACACTAGGAGAAGATAAGGAACACACCCATTATCAAGAAATCACATTAGGATTCTCTTTTTAACCTGTTCTTTAAAACACTAGTGCTTAGGAAATCTATTGGAGGCAGAATCAGTCAAGGGTAGCTTAGGGTTAGGGTTAGGGTTAGGGTTAGGGTTAGGGTACGGCTTAGGGTACGGGTTCGGGTACGGATTCGGGTACGGCATAGGGTATGGGTTAGGGTTAGGGTTAGGGTTAGTTTTAGGGTTAGGGCTCGGTTTAGGGTATGGGTTAGGATTAGGGTACGTGTTAGGGTTAGGGTAGGGGTTAGGGTTAGGGTACGCGTTAGGTTTAGGGTAGTTATTAAACCTATCCCACTCTCTAGATACCCCTTAGCACGTCAAGGAATATTATTTGGGGGTCCAGCCATGGAGAAGAGTTTAGACACTAGGAGAAGATAAGGAACACACCCATTATCAAGAAATCACATTAGGATTCTCTTTTTAACCTGTTCTTTAAAACACTAGTGCTTAGGAAATCTATTGGAGGCAGAAACAGTCAAGGGTAGCTTAGGGTTAGGGTTAGGGTTAGGGTTAGGGTTAGGGTACGGCTTAGGGTACGGGTTCGGGTACGGATTCGGGTACGGCATAGGGTATGGGTTAGGGTTAGGGTTAGGGTTAGTTTTAGGGTTAGGGCTCGGTTTATGGTATGGGTTAGTTTTAGGGTACGGGTTAGTGTTAGGGTAGGGGTTAGGGTTAGGGTACGCGTTAGGGTTAGGGTAGTTGTTAAACCTATCTCACTCTCTAGGTACCCCTTAGCACGTCAAGGAATATTATTAGGGGGTCCAGCCATGGAGAAGAGTTTAGACACTAGGAGAAGATAAGGAACACACCCATTATCAAGAAATCACATTAGGATTCTCTTTTTAACCTGTTCCTTAAAACACTAGTGCTTAGGAAATCTATTGGAGGCAGAAGCAGTCAAGGGTAGCTTAGGGTTAGGGTTAAGGTTAGGGTTAGGGTTAGGGTACGGCTTAGGGTACGGGTTCGGGTACGGGTTCGGGTACGGCGTAGGGTATGGGTTAGGGTTAGGGTTAGGGTTAGTTTTAGGGTTAGGGCTCGGTTTAGGGTACGGGTTAGGATTAGGGTACGTGTTAGGGTTAGGGTAGGGGTTAGTGTTAGGGTACGCGTTAGGGTTAGGGTAGTTATTAAACCTATCCCACTCTCTAGATACCCCTTAGCACGTCAAGGAATATTATTTGGGGGTCCAGCCATGGAGAAGAGTTTAGACACTAGGAGAAGATAAGGAACACACCCATTATCAAGAAATCACATTAGGATTCTCTTTTTAACCTGTTCCTTAAATCACTAATGCTTAGGAAATCTATTGGAGGCAGTAGCAGTCAAGGGTAGCTTACGGTTAGGGTTAGGGTTAGGGTACGCCTTAGGGTACAGGTTCGGGTACGGGTTCGGGTACGGCGTAGGGTATGGGTTAGGGTTAGGGTTAGGGTTAGTTTTAGGGTTAGGGCTCGGTTTAGGGTACGGGTTAGGATTAGGGTACGTGTTAGGGTTAGGGTAGGGGTTAGGGTTAGGGTACGCATTAGGGTTAGGGTAGTTATTAAACCTATCCCACTCTCTAGGTACCCCTTAGCACGTCAAGGAATATTACTTGGGGGTCCAGCCATGGAGAAGAGTTTAGACACTAGGAGAAGATAAGGAACACACCCATTATCAAGAAATCACATTAGGATTCTCTTTTTAACCTGTTCCTTAAAACACTAGTGCTTAGGATATCTATTGGAGGCAGAAGCAGTCAAGGGTAGCTTAGGGTTAGGGTTAGGGTTAGGGTAAGGGTAAGGGTATGGCTTAGGGTACGGGTTCAGGTACGGGTTCGGGTACGGCGTAGGGTATGGTTTAGTGTTAGGGTTAGGGTTAGTTTTAGGGTTAGGGCTCGGTTTAGGGTACGGGTTAGGATTAGGGTACGTGTTAGGGATAGTGTAGGGGTTAGGGTTAGGGTACGCGTTAGGGTTAGGGTAGTTATTAAACCTATCCCACTCTCTAGATACCCCTTAGCACGTCAAGGAATATTATTTGGGGGTCCAGCCATGGAGAAGAGTTTAGACACTAGGAGAAGATAAGGAACACACCCATTATCAAGAAATCACATTAGGATTCTCTTTTTAACCTGTTCCTTAAAACACTAGTGCTTAGGAAATCTATTGGAGGCAGAAGCAGTCAAGGGTAGCTTAGGGTTAGGGCTAGGGTTAGGGTTAGGGTTAGGGTTAGGGTACGGCTTAGGGTACGGGTTCGGGTACGGCTTCGTGTACGGCATAGGGTATGGGTTAGGGTTGGGGTTAGGGTTAGTTTTAGGGTTAGGGCTCGGTTTAGCGTACGGGTTAGGATTAGGGTACGTGTTAGGGTTAGGGTAGGGGTTAGGGTTAGGGTACGCGTTAGGGTTAGGTTAGTTATTAAAGCTATCCCACTCTCTAGATACCCCTTAGCACGTCAAGGAATATTATTTGGGGGTCCAGCCATGGAGAAGAGTTTAGACACTAGGAGAAGATAAGGAACACACCCATTATCAAGAAATCACATTAGGATTCTCTTTTTAACCTGTTCCTTAAAACACTAGTGCTTAGGAAATCTATTGGAGGCAGAAGCAGTCAAGGTTAGCTTAGGGTTAGGGTTAGGGTTAGGGTACGGCTTAGGGTATGGGTTCGGGTACGGGTTCGGGTACGGCGTAGGGTATGGGTTAGGGTTAGGGTTAGGGTTAGTTTTAGGGTTAGCGCTCGGTTTAGGGTACGGGTTAGGATTAGGGTACGTCTTAGGGTTAGGGTAGGGGATAGGGATAGGGTACGCGTTAGGGTTAGGGTAGTTATTAAACCTATCCCACTCTCTAGGTATCCCTTAGCACGTTAAGGAATATTATTTGGGGGTCCAGCCATGGAGAAGAGTTTAGACACTAGGAGAAGATAAGGAACACACCCATTATCAAGAAATCACATTAGGATTCTCTTTTTAACCTGTTCCTTAAAACACTAGTGCTTAGGAAATCTATTGGAGGCAGAAGCAGTCAAGGGTAGCTTAGGGTTAGGGTTAGGGTTAGGGTACGGCTTAGGGTACGGGTTCGGGTACGGATTCGGGTACGGCATAGGGTATGGGTTAGGGTTAGGGTTAGGGTTTGTTTTAGGGTTAGGGCTCGGTTTAGGGTATGGGTTAGGATTAGGGTATGGGTTAGGGTTAGGGTAGGGGTTAGGGTTAGTGTACGCGTTAGGGTTAGGGTAGTTATTAAACCTATCTCACTCTCTAGGTACCCCTTAGCACGTCAAGGAATATTATTTGGGGGTCCAGCCATGGAGAAGAGTTTAGACACTAGGAGAAGATAAGGAACACACCCATTATCAAGAAATCACATTAGGATTCTATTTTTAACCTGTTCCTTAAAACACTAGTGCTTAGGAAATCTATTGGAGGCAGAAGCAGTCAAGGGTAGCTTAGGGTTAGGGTTAGGGTTAGGGTTAGGGTTAGGGTACGGCTTAGGGTACGGGTTCGGGTACGGGTTCGGATACGGCGTAGGGTATGGGTTAGGGTTAGTTTTAGGGTTAGGGCTCGGTTTAGGGTACGGGTTAGGATTAGGGTACGTGTTAGGGTTAGGGTAGGGGTTAGGGTTAGGGTACGCGTTAGGGTTAGGCTAGTTATTAAACCTATCCCACTCTCTAGATACCCCTTAGCACGTTAAGGAATATTATTTGGGGTTCCAGCCATGGAGAAGAGTTTAGACACTAGGAGAAGATAAGGAACACACCCATTATCAAGAAATCACATTAGGATTCTCTTTTTAACCTGTTCCTTAAAACACTAGTGCTTAGGAAATCTATTGGAGGCAGAAGCAGTCAAGGGTAGCTTAGGGTTAGGGCTAGGGTTAGGGTTAGGGTTAGGGTTAGGGTACGGCTTAGGGTATGGGTTCGGGTACGGCTTCGTGTACGGCATAGGGTATGGGTTAGGGTTGGGGTTAGGGTTAGTTTTAGGGTTAGGGCTCGGTTTAGGGTATGGGTTAGGATTAGGGTACGTGTTAGGGTTAGGGTAGGGGTTAGGGTTAGGGTACGCGTTAGGTTTAGGGTAGTTATTAAACCTATCCCACTCTCTAGATACCCCTTAGCACGTCAAGGAATATTATTTGGGGGTCCAGCCATGGAGAAGAGTTTAGACACTAGGAGAAGATAAGGAACACACCCATTATCAAGAAATCACATTAGGATTCTCTTTTTAACCTGTTCCTTAAAACACTAGTGCTTAGGAAATCTATTGGAGGCAGAAGCAGTCAAGGGTAGCTTAGGGTTAGGGTTAGGGTTAGGGTTAGGGTTAGGGTACGGCTTAGGGTAGGGATTCGGGTACGGCTTCGTGTACGGCAAAGGGTATGGGTTAGGGTTAGGGTTAGGGTTAGTTTTAGGGTTAGGTCTCGGTTTAGGGTAAGGGTTAGGATTAGGGTACGTGTTAGGGTTAGGGTAGGGGATAGGGTTAGGTACGCGTTAGGGTTAGGGTAGTTATTAAACCTATCCCACTCTCTAGGTACCCCTTAGCACGTCAAGGAATATTATTTGGGGGTCCAGCCATGGAGAAGAGTTTAGACACTAGGAGAAGATAAGGAACACACCCATTATCAAGAAATCACATTAGGATTCTCTTTTTAACCTGTTCCTTAAAACACTAGTGCTTAGGAAATCTATTGGAGGCAGAAGCAGTCAAGGGTAGCTTAGGGTTAGGGTTAGGGTTAGGGTACGGCTTTGGGTACGGGTTCGGGTACGGGTTCGGGTACGGCGTAGGGTATGGGTTAGGGTTAGGGTTAGGGTTAGTTATAGGGTTAGGGCTCGGTTTAGGGTACGGGTTAGGATTAGGGTACGTGTTAGGGTTAGGGTAGGGGTTAGGGTTAGGGTACGCGTTAGGGTTAGGCTAGTTATTAAACCTATCCCACTCTCTAGATACTCCTTAGCACGTCAAGGAATATTATTTGGGGGTCCAGCCATGGAGAAGAGTTTAGACACTAGGAGAAGATAAGGAACACACCCATTATCAATAAATCACATTAGGATTCTCTTTTTAACCTGTTCCTTAAAACACTAGTGCTTAGGAATTCTATTGGAGGCAGAAGCAGTCAAGGGTAGCTTAGGGTTAGGGTTAGGGTTAGGGTTAGGGTTAGGGTACGGCTTAGGGTACGGGTTCGGGTACGGGTTCGGGTACGGCGTAGGGTATGGGTTAGGGTTAGGGTTAGGGTTAGTTTTAGGGTTAGGGCTCGGTTTAGGGTACGGGTTAGGATTAGGGTACGTGTTAGGGTTAGGGTTAGGGTACGCGTTAGGGTTAGGCTAGTTATTAAACCTATCCCACTCTCTAGATACCCGTTAGCACGTCAAGGAATATTATTTGGGGGTCCAGCCATGGAGAAGAGTTTAGACACTAGGAGAAGATAAGGAACACACCCATTATCAAGAAATCACATTAGGATTCTCTTTTTAACCTGTTCCTTAAAACACTAGTGCTTAGGAAATCTATTGGAGGCAGAAGCAGTCAAGGGTAGCTTAGGGTTAGGGTTAGGGTTAGGGTTAGGGTTAGGGTACGGCTTAGGGTACGGGTTCGGGTACGGGTTCGGGTTCGGCATAGGGTATGGGTTAGGGTTAGGGTTAGTGTTAGTTTTAGGGTTAGGGCTGGGTTTAGGGTACGGGTTCGGATTAGGGTACGTGTTAGTGTTAGGGTAGGGGTTAGGGTTAGGGTACGCGTTAGGGTTAGGGTAGTTATTAAACCTATCCCACTCTCTAGGTACCCCTTAGCACGTCAAGGAATATTATTTGGGGGTCCAGCCATGGAGAAGAGTTTAGACACTAGGAAAAGATAAGGAACACACCCATTATCAAGAAATCACATTAGGATTCTCTTTTTAACCTGTTCCTTAAAACACTAGTGCTTAGGAAATCTATTGGAGGCAGAAGCAGTCAACGGTAGCTTAGGGTTAGGGTTAGGTTTAGGGTTAGGTTTAGGGTACGGCTTCGGGTACGGGTTCGGGTACGGGTTCGGGTACGGCGTAGGGTATGTTTTAGGGTTAGGGTTAGGGTTAGTGTTAGGGTTAGGGCTCGGTTTAGGGTACGGGTTAGGATTAGGGTACGTGTTAGGGTTAGAGTAGGGGTTAGGGTTAGGGTACGCGTTAGGGTTAGGTTAGTTATTAAACCTATCCCACTCTCTAGGTACCCCTTAGCACGTCAAGGAATATTACTTGGGGGTCCAGCCATGGAGAAGAGTTTAGACACTAGGAGAAGATAAGGAACACACCCATTATCAAGAAATCACATTAGGATTCTCTTTTTAACCTGTTCCTTAAAACACTAGTGCTTAGGAAATCTATTGGAGGCAGAATCAGTCAAGGGTAGCTTAGGGTTAGGGTTAGGGTTAGGGTTAGGGTTAGGGTACGGCTTAGGGTACGGGTTCGGGTACGGATTCGGGTACGGCATAGGGTATGGGTTAGGGTTAGGGTTAGGGTTAGTTTTAGGGTTAGGGCTCGGTTTATGGTATGGGTTAGTTTTAGGGTACGGGTTAGGGTTAGGGTAGGGGTTAGGGTTAGGGTACGCGTTAGGGTTAGGGTAGTTGTTAAACCTATCTCACTCTCTAGGTACCCCTTAGCACGTCAAGGAATATTATTAGGGGGTCCAGCCATGGAGAAGAGTTTAGACACTAGGAGAAGATAAGGAACACACCCATTATCAAGAAATCACATTAGGATTCTCTTTTTAACCTGTTCCGTAAAACACTAGTGCTTAGGAAATCTATTGGAGGCAGAAGTAGTCAAGGTTAGCTTAGGGTTAGGGTTAGGGTTAGGGTACGGCTTAGGGTACGGGTTCGGGTACGGGTTCGGGTACGGCGTAGGGTATGGGTTAGGGTTAGGGTTAGGGTTAGTTTTAGGGTTAGGGCTCGGTTTAGGGTAAGGGTTAGGATTAGGGTACGTGTTAGGGTTAGGGTAGGGGATAGGGTTAGGTACGCGTTAGGGTTAGGGTAGTTATTAAACCTATCCCACTCTCTAGGTACCCCTTAGCACGTCAAGGAATATTATTTGGGGGTCCAGCCATGGAGAAGAGTTTAGACACTAGGAGAAGATAAGGAACACACCCATTATCAAGAAATCACATTAGGATTCTCTTTTTAACCTGTTCCTTAAAACACTAGTGCTTAGGAAATCTATTGGAGGCAGAAGCAGTCAAGGGTAGCTTAGGGTTAGGGTTAGGGTTAGGGTACGGCTTTGGGTACGGGTTCGGGTACGGGTTCGGGTACGGCGTAGGGTATGGGTTAGGGTTAGGGTTAGGGTTAGTTATAGGGTTAGGGCTCGGTTTAGGGTACGGGTTAGGATTAGGGTACGTGTTAGGGTTAGGGTAGGGGTTAGGGTTAGGGTACGCGTTAGGGTTAGGCTAGTTATTAAACCTATCCCACTCTCTAGATACCCCTTAGCACGTCAAGGAATATTATTTGGGGGTCCAGCCATGGAGAAGAGTTTAGACACTAGGAGAAGATAAGGAACACACCCATTATCAATAAATCACATTAGGATTCTCTTTTTAACCTGTTCCTTAAAACACTAGTGCTTAGGAATTCTATTGGAGGCAGAAGCAGTCAAGGGTAGCTTAGGGTTAGGGTTAGGGTTAGGGTTAGGGTTAGGGTACGGCTTAGGGTACGGGTTCGGGTACGGGTTCGGGTACGGCGTAGGGTATGGGTTAGGGTTAGGGTTAGGGTTAGTTTTAGGGTTAGGGCTCGGTTTAGGGTACGGGTTAGGATTAGGGTACGTGTTAGGGTTAGGGTAGGGGTTAGGGTTAGGGTACGCGTTAGGGTTAGGCTAGTTATTAAACCTATCCCACTCTCTAGATACCCGTTAGCACGTCAAGGAATATTATTTGGGGGTCCAGCCATGGAGAAGAGTTTAGACACTAGGAGAAGATAAGGAACACACCCATTATCAAGAAATCACATTAGGATTCTCTTTTTAACCTGTTCCTTAAAACACTAGTGCTTAGGAAATCTATTGGAGGCAGAAGCAGTCAAGGGTAGCTTAGGGTTAGGGTTAGGGTTAGGGTTAGGGTTAGGGTACGGCTTAGGGTACGGGTTCGGGTACGGGTTCGGGTTCGGCATAGGGTATGGGTTAGGGTTAGGGTTAGTGTTAGTTTTAGGGTTAGGGCTGGGTTTAGGGTACGGGTTCGGATTAGGGTACGTGTTAGTGTTAGGGTAGGGGTTAGGGTTAGGGTACGCGTTAGGGTTAGGGTAGTTATTAAACCTATCCCACTCTCTAGGTACCCCTTAGCACGTCAAGGAATATTATTTGGGGGTCCAGCCATGGAGAAGAGTTTAGACACTAGGAAAAGATAAGGAACACACCCATTATCAAGAAATCACATTAGGATTCTCTTTTTAACCTGTTCCTTAAAACACTAGTGCTTAGGAAATCTATTGGAGGCAGAAGCAGTCAACGGTAGCTTAGGGTTAGGGTTAGGTTTAGGGTTAGGTTTAGGGTACGGCTTCGGGTACGGGTTCGGGTACGGGTTCGGGTACGGCGTAGGGTATGTTTTAGGGTTAGGGTTAGGGTTAGTGTTAGGGTTAGGGCTCGGTTTAGGGTACGGGTTAGGATTAGGGTACGTGTTAGGGTTAGAGTAGGGGTTAGGGTTAGGGTACGCGTTAGGGTTAGGTTAGTTATTAAACCTATCCCACTCTCTAGGTACCCCTTAGCACGTCAAGGAATATTACTTGGGGGTCCAGCCATGGAGAAGAGTTTAGACACTAGGAGAAGATAAGGAACACACCCATTATCAAGAAATCACATTAGGATTCTCTTTTTAACCTGTTCCTTAAAACACTAGTGCTTAGGAAATCTATTGGAGGCAGAAGCAGTCAAGGGTAGCTTAGGGTTAGGGTTAGGGTTAGGGTACGGCTTAGGGTATGGGTTCGGGTACGGGTTCGGGTACGGCGTAGGGTATGGGTTAGGGTTAGGGTTAGGGTTAGTTTTAGGGTTAGCGCTCGGTTTAGGGTACGGGTTAGGATTAGGGTACGTCTTAGGGTTAGGGTAGGGGATAGGGATAGGGTACGCGTTAGGTTTAGGGTAGTTATTAAACCTATCCCACTCTCTAGGTATCCCTTAGCACGTCAAGGAATATTATTTGGGGGTCCAGCCATGGAGAAGAGTTTAGACACTAGGAGAAGATAAGGAACACACCCATTATCAAGAAATCACATTAGGATTCTCTTTTTAACCTGTTCTTTAAAACACTAGTGCTTAGGAAATCTATTGGAGGCAGAATCAGTCAAGGGTAGCTTAGGGTTAGGGTTAGGGTTAGGGTTAGGGTTAGGGTACGGCTTAGGGTACGGGTTCGGGTACGGATTCGGGTACGGCATAGGGTATGGGTTAGGGTTAGGGTTAGGGTTAGTTTTAGGGTTAGGGCTCGGTTTAGGGTATGGGTTAGTTTTAGGGTACGGGTTAGGGTTAGGGTAGGGGTTAGGGTTAGGGTACGCGTTAGGGTTAGGGTAGTTGTTAAACCTATCTCACTCTCTAGGTACCCCTTAGCACGTCAAGGAATATTATTAGGGGGTCCAGCCATGGAGAAGAGTTTAGACACTAGGAGAAGATAAGGAACACACCCATTATCAAGAAATCACATTAGGATTCTCTTTTTAACCTGTTCCTTAAAACACTAGTGCTTAGGAAATCTATTGGAGGCAGAAGCAGTCAAGGGTAGCTTAGGGTTAGGGTTAGGGTTAGGGTACGGCTTTGGGTACGGGTTCGGGTACGGGTTCGGGTACGGCGTAGGGTATGGGTTAGGGTTAGGGTTAGGGTTAGTTATAGGGTTAGGGCTCGGTTTAGGGTACGGGTTAGGATTAGGGTACGTGTTAGGGTTAGGGTAGGGGTTAGGGTTAGGGTACGCGTTAGGGTTAGGCTAGTTATTAAACCTATCCCACTCTCTAGATACCCCTTAGCACGTCAAGGAATATTATTTGGGGGTCCAGCCATGGAGAAGAGTTTAGACACTAGGAGAAGATAAGGAACACACCCATTATCAATAAATCACATTAGGATTCTCTTTTTAACCTGTTCCTTAAAACACTAGTGCTTAGGAATTCTATTGGAGGCAGAAGCAGTCAAGGGTAGCTTAGGGTTAGGGTTAGGGTTAGGGTTAGGGTTAGGGTACGGCTTAGGGTACGGGTTCGGGTACGGGTTCGGGTACGGCGTAGGGTATGGGTTAGGGTTAGGGTTAGGGTTAGTTTTAGGGTTAGGGCTCTGTTTAGGGTACGGGTTAGGATTAGGGTACGTGTTAGGGTTAGGGTAGGGGTTAGGGTTAGGGTACGCGTTAGGGTTAGGCTAGTTATTAAACCTATCCCACTCTCTAGATACCCGTTAGCACGTCAAGGAATATTATTTGGGGGTCCAGCCATGGAGAAGAGTTTAGACACTAGGAGAAGATAAGGAACACACCCATTATCAAGAAATCACATTAGGATTCTCTTTTTAACCTGTTCCTTAAAACACTAGTGCTTAGGAAATCTATTGGAGGCAGAAGCAGTCAAGGGTAGCTTAGGGTTAGGGTTAGGGTTAGGGTTAGGGTTAGGGTACGGCTTAGGGTACGGGTTCGGGTACGGGTTCGGGTTCGGCATAGGGTATGGGTTAGGGTTAGGGTTAGTGTTAGTTTTAGGGTTAGGGCTGGGTTTAGGGTACGGGTTCGGATTAGGGTACGTGTTAGTGTTAGGGTAGGGGTTAGGGTTAGGGTACGCGTTAGGGTTAGGGTAGTTATTAAACCTATCCCACTCTCTAGGTACCCCTTAGCACGTCAAGGAATATTATTTGGGGGTCCAGCCATGGAGAAGAGTTTAGACACTAGGAAAAGATAAGGAACACACCCATTATCAAGAAATCACATTAGGATTCTCTTTTTAACCTGTTCCTTAAAACACTAGTGCTTAGGAAATCTATTGGAGGCAGAAGCAGTCAACGGTAGCTTAGGGTTAGGGTTAGGTTTAGGGTTAGGTTTAGGGTACGGCTTCGGGTACGGGTTCGGGTACGGGTTCGGGTACGGCGTAGGGTATGTTTTAGGGTTAGGGTTAGGGTTAGTGTTAGGGTTAGGGCTCGGTTTAGGGTACGGGTTAGGATTAGGGTACGTGTTAGGGTTAGAGTAGGGGTTAGGGTTAGGGTACGCGTTAGGGTTAGGTTAGTTATTAAACCTATCCCACTCTCTAGGTACCCCTTAGCACGTCAAGGAATATTACTTGGGGGTCCAGCCATGGAGAAGAGTTTAGACACTAGGAGAAGATAAGGAACACACCCATTATCAAGAAATCACATTAGGATTCTCTTTTTAACCTGTTCCTTAAAACACTAGTGCTTAGGAAATCTATTGGAGGCAGAAGCAGTCAAGGGTAGCTTAGGGTTAGGGTTAGGGTTAGGGTACGGCTTAGGGTATGGGTTCGGGTACGGGTTCGGGTACGGCGTAGGGTATGGGTTAGGGTTAGGGTTAGGGTTAGTTTTAGGGTTAGCGCTCGGTTTAGGGTACGGGTTAGGATTAGGGTACGTCTTAGGGTTAGGGTAGGGGATAGGGATAGGGTACGCGTTAGGGTTAGGGTAGTTATTAAACCTATCCCACTCTCTAGGTATCCCTTAGCACGTCAAGGAATATTATTTGGGGGTCCAGCCATGGAGAAGAGTTTAGACACTAGGAGAAGATAAGGAACACACCCATTATCAAGAAATCACATTAGGATTCTCTTTTTAACCTGTTCTTTAAAACACTAGTGCTTAGGAAATCTATTGGAGGCAGAATCAGTCAAGGGTAGCTTAGGGTTAGGGTTAGGGTTAGGGTTAGGGTTAGGGTACGGCTTAGGGTACGGGTTCGGGTACGGATTCGGGTACGGCATAGGGTATGGGTTAGGGTTAGGGTTAGGGTTAGTTTTAGGGTTAGGGCTCGGTTTAGGGTATGGGTTAGTTTTAGGGTACGGGTTAGGGTTAGGGTAGGGGTTAGGGTTAGGGTACGCGTTAGGGTTAGGGTAGTTGTTAAACCTATCTCACTCTCTAGGTACCCCTTAGCACGTCAAGGAATATTATTAGGGGGTCCAGCCATGGAGAAGAGTTTAGACACTAGGAGAAGATAAGGAACACACCCATTATCAAGAAATCACATTAGGATTCTCTTTTTAACCTGTTCCTTAAAACACTAGTGCTTAGGAAATCTATTGGAGGCAGAAGCAGTCAAGGGTAGCTTAGGGTTAGGGTTAAGGTTAGGGTTAGGGTTAGGGTACGGCTTAGGGTACGGGTTCGGGTACGGGTTCGGGTACGGCGTAGGGTATGGGTTAGGGTTAGGGTTAGGGTTAGTTTTAGGGTTAGGGCTCGGTTTAGGGTACGGGTTAGGATTAGGGTACGTGTTAGGGTTAGGGTAGGGGTTAGTGTTAGGGTACGCGTTAGGGTTAGGGTAGTTATTAAACCTATCCCACTCTCTAGATACCCCTTAGCACGTCAAGGAATATTATTTGGGGGTCCAGCCATGGAGAAGAGTTTAGACACTAGGAGAAGATAAGGAACACACCCATTATCAAGAAATCACATTAGGATTCTCTTTTTAACCTGTTCCTTAAATCACTAATGCTTAGGAAATCTATTGGAGGCAGTAGCAGTCAAGGGTAGCTTACGGTTAGGGTTAGGGTTAGGGTACGCCTTAGGGTACAGGTTCGGGTACGGGTTCGGGTACGGCGTAGGGTATGGGTTAGGGTTAGGGTTAGGGTTAGTTTTAGGGTTAGGGCTCGGTTTAGGGTACGGGTTAGGATTAGGGTACGTGTTAGGGTTAGGGTAGGGGTTAGGGTTAGGGTACGCATTAGGGTTAGGGTAGTTATTAAACCTATCCCACTCTCTAGGTACCCCTTAGCACGTCAAGGAATATTACTTGGGGGTCCAGCCATGGAGAAGAGTTTAGACACTAGGAGAAGATAAGGAACACACCCATTATCAAGAAATCACATTAGGATTCTCTTTTTAACCTGTTCCTTAAAACACTAGTGCTTAGGATATCTATTGGAGGCAGAAGCAGTCAAGGGTAGCTTAGGGTTAGGGTTAGGGTTAGGGTAAGGGTAAGGGTATGGCTTAGGGTACGGGTTCAGGTACGGGTTCGGGTACGGCGTAGGGTATGGGTTAGTGTTAGGGTTAGGGTTAGTTTTAGGGTTAGGGCTCGGTTTAGGGTACGGGTTAGGATTAGGGTACGTGTTAGGGATAGCGTAGGGGTTAGGGTTAGGGTACGCGTTAGGGTTAGGGTAGTTATTAAACCTATCCCACTCTCTAGATACCCCTTAGCACGTCAAGGAATATTATTTGGGGGTCCAGCCATGGAGAAGAGTTTAGACACTAGGAGAAGATAAGGAACACACCCATTATCAAGAAATCACATTAGGATTCTCTTTTTAACCTGTTCCTTAAAACACTAGTGCTTAGGAAATCTATTGGAGGCAGAAGCAGTCAAGGTTAGCTTAGGGTTAGGGTTAGGGTTAGGGTACGGCTTAGGGTATGGGTTCGGGTACGGGTTCGGGTACGGCGTAGGGTATGGGTTAGGGTTAGGGTTAGGGTTAGTTTTAGGGTTAGCGCTCGGTTTAGGGTACGGGTTAGGATTAGGGTACGTCTTAGGGTTAGGGTAGGGGATAGGGATAGGGTACGCGTTAGGGTTAGGGTAGTTATTAAACCTATCCCACTCTCTAGGTATCCCTTAGCACGTCAAGGAATATTATTTGGGGGTCCAGCCATGGAGAAGAGTTTAGACACTAGGAGAAGATAAGGAACACACCCATTATCAAGAAATCACATTAGGATTCTCTTTTTAACCTGTTCCTTAAAACACTAGTGCTTAGGAAATCTATTGGAGGCAGAAGCAGTCAAGGGTAGCTTAGGGTTAGGGTTAGGGTTAGGGTACGGCTTAGGGTACGGGTTCGGGTACGGATTCGGGTACGGCATAGGGTATGGGTTAGGGTTAGGGTTAGGGTTTGTTTTAGGGTTAGGGCTCGGTTTAGGGTATGGGTTAGGATTAGGGTATGGGTTAGGGTTAGGGTAGGGGTTAGGGTTAGTGTACGCGTTAGGGTTAGGGTAGTTATTAAACCTATCTCACTCTCTAGGTACCCCTTAGCACGTCAAGGAATATTATTTGGGGGTCCAGCCATGGAGAAGAGTTTAGACACTAGGAGAAGATAAGGAACACACCCATTATCAAGAAATCACATTAGGATTCTATTTTTAACCTGTTCCTTAAAACACTAGTGCTTAGGAAATCTATTGGAGGCAGAAGCAGTCAAGGGTAGCTTAGGGTTAGGGTTAGGGTTAGGGTTAGGGTTAGGGTACGGCTTAGGGTACGGGTTCGGGTACGGGTTCGGATACGGCGTAGGGTATGGGTTAGGGTTAGTTTTAGGGTTAGGGCTCGGTTTAGGGTACGGGTTAGGATTAGGGTACGTGTTAGGGTTAGGGTAGGGGTTAGGGTTAGGGTACGCGTTAGGGTTAGGCTAGTTATTAAACCTATCCCACTCTCTAGATACCCCTTAGCACGTTAAGGAATATTATTTGGGGTTCCAGCCATGGAGAAGAGTTTAGACACTAGGAGAAGATAAGGAACACACCCATTATCAAGAAATCACATTAGGATTCTCTTTTTAACCTGTTCCTTAAAACACTAGTGCTTAGGAAATCTATTGGAGGCAGAAGCAGTCAAGGGTAGCTTAGGGTTAGGGCTAGGGTTAGGGTTAGGGTTAGGGTTAGGGTACGGCTTAGGGTACGGGTTCGGGTACGGCTTCGTGTACGGCATAGGGTATGGGTTAGGGTTGGGGTTAGGCTTAGTTTTAGGGTTAGGGCTCGGTTTAGGGTATGGGTTAGGATTAGGGTACGTGTTAGGGTTAGGGTAGGGGTTAGGGTTAGGGTACGCGTTAGGTTTAGGGTAGTTATTAAACCTATCCCACTCTCTAGATACCCCTTAGCACGTCAAGGAATATTATTTGGGGGTCCAGCCATGGAGAAGAGTTTAGACACTAGGAGAAGATAAGGAACACACCCATTATCAAGAAATCACATTAGGATTCTCTTTTTAACCTGTTCCTTAAAACACTAGTGCTTAGGAAATCTATTGGAGGCAGAAGCAGTCAAGGGTAGCTTAGGGTTAGGGTTAGGGTTAGGGTTAGGGTACGGCTCTAGGGTAGGGATTCGGGTACGGCTTCGTGTACGGCAAAGGGTATGGGTTAGGGTTAGGGTTAGGGTTAGTTTTAGGGTTAGGTCTCGGTTTAGGGTAAGGGTTAGGATTAGGGTACGTGTTAGGGTTAGGGTAGGGGATAGGGTTAGGTACGCGTTAGGGTTAGGGTAGTTATTAAACCTATCCCACTCTCTAGGTACCCCTTAGCACGTCAAGGAATATTATTTGGGGGTCCAGCCATGGAGAAGAGTTTACACACTAGGAGAAGATAAGGAACACACCCATTATCAAGAAATGACATTAGGATTCTCTTTTTAACCTGTTCCTTAAAAAACTAGTGCTTAGGAAATCTATTGGAGGCAGAAGCAGTCAAGGTTAGCTTAGGGTTAGGGTTAGGGTTAGGGTACGGCTTAGGGTACGGGTTCGGGTACGGGTTCGGTTACGGCGTAGGGTATGGGTTAGGGTTAGGGTTAGGGTTAGTTTTAGGGTTAGGGCTCGGTTTAGGGTAAGGGTTAGGATTAGGGTACGTGTTAGGGTTAGGGTAGGGGATAGGGTTAGGTACGCGTTAGGGTTAGGGTAGTTATTAAACCTATCCCACTCTCTAGGTACCCCTTAGCACGTCAAGGAATATTATTTGGGGGTCCAGCCATGGAGAAGAGTTTAGACACTAGGAGAAGATAAGGAACACACCCATTATCAAGAAATCACATTAGGATTCTCTTTTTAACCTGTTCCTTAAAACACTAGTGCTTAGGAAATCTATTGGAGGCAGAAGCAGTCAAGGGTAGCTTAGGGTTAGGGTTAGGGTTAGGGTTAGGGTTAGGGTACGGCTTAGGGTACGGGTTCGGGTACGGATTCGGGTACGGCATAGGGTATGGGTTAGGTTTAGGGTTAGGGTTAGTTTTAGGGTTAGGGCTCGGTTTATGGTATGGGTTAGTTTTAGGGTACGGGTTAGGGTTAGGGTAGCGGTTAGGGTTAGGGTACGCGTTAGGGTTAGGGTAGTTGTTAAACCTATCTCACTCTCTAGGTACCCCTTAGCACGTCAAGGAATATTATTAGGGGGTCCAGCCATGGAGAAGAGTTTAGACACTAGGAGAAGATAAGGAACACACCCATTATCAAGAAATCACATTAGGATTCTCTTTTTAACCTGTTCCTTAAAACACTAGTGCTTAGGAAATCTATTGGAGGCAGAAGCAGTCAAGGTTAGCTTAGGGTTAGGGTTAGGGTTAGGGTACGGCTTAGGGTACGGGTTCGGGTACGGGTTCGGGTACGGCGTAGGGTATGGGTTAGGGTTAGGGTTAGGGTTAGTTTTAGGGTTAGGGCTCGGTTTAGGGTAAGGGTTAGGATTAGGGTACGTGTTAGGGTTAGGGTAGGGGATAGGGTTAGGGTACGCGTTAGGGTTAGGCTAGTTATTAAACCTATCCCACTCTCTAGATACCCCTTAGCACGTCAAGGAATATTATTTGGGGGTCCAGCCATGGAGAAGAGTTTAGACACTAGGAGAAGATAAGGAACACACCCATTATCAAGAAATCACATTAGGATTCTCTTTTTAACCTGTTCCTTAAAACACTAGTGCTTAGGAATTCTATTGGAGGCAGAAGCAGTCAAGGGTAGCTTAGGGTTAGGGTTAGGGTTAGGGTTAGGGTTAGGGTACGGCTTAGGGTACGGGTTCGGGTACGGGTTCGGGTACGGCGTAGGGTATGGGTTAGGGTTAGGGTTAGGGTTAGTTTTAGGGTTAGGGCTCGGTTTAGGGTACGGGTTAGGATTAGGGTACGTGTTAGGGTTAGGGTAGGGGTTAGGGTTAGGGTACGCGTTAGGGTTAGGCTAGTTATTAAACCTATCCCACTCTCTAGATACCCGTTAGCACGTCAAGGAATATTATTTGGGGGTCCAGCCATGGAGAAGAGTTTAGACACTAGGAGAAGATAAGGAACACACCCATTATCAAGAAATCACATTAGGATTCTTTTTTAACCTGTTCCTTAAAACACTAGTGCTTAGGAAATCTATTGGAGGCAGAAGCAGTCAAGGGTAGCTTAGGGTTAGGGTTAGGGTTAGGGTTAGGGTTAGGGTACGGCTTAGGGTACGGGTTCGGGTACGGGTTCGGGTTCGGCATAGGGTATGGGTTAGGGTTAGGGTTAGTGTTAGTTTTAGGGTTAGGGCTGGGTTTAGGGTACGGGTTCGGATTAGGGTACGTGTTAGTGTTAGGGTAGGGGTTAGGGTTAGGGTACGCGTTAGGGTTAGGGTAGTTATTAAACCTATCCCACTCTCTAGGTACCCCTTAGCACGTCAAGGAATATTATTTGGGGGTCCAGCCATGGAGAAGAGTTTAGACACTAGGAAAAGATAAGGAACACACCCATTATCAAGAAATCACATTAGGATTCTCTTTTTAACCTGTTCCTTAAAACACTAGTGCTTAGGAAATCTATTGGAGGCAGAAGCAGTCAACGGTAGCTTAGGGTTAGGGTTAGGTTTAGGGTTAGGTTTAGGGTACGGCTTCGGGTACGGGTTCGGGTACGGGTTCGGGTACGGCGTAGGGTATGTTTTAGGGTTAGGGTTAGGGTTAGTGTTAGGGTTAGGGCTCGGTTTAGGGTACGGGTTAGGATTAGGGTACGTGTTAGGGTTAGAGTAGGGGTTAGGGTTAGGGTACGCGTTAGGGTTAGGTTAGTTATTAAACCTATCCCACTCTCTAGGTACCCCTTAGCACGTCAAGGAATATTACTTGGGGGTCCAGCCATGGAGAAGAGTTTAGACACTAGGAGAAGATAAGGAACACACCCATTATCAAGAAATCACATTAGGATTCTCTTTTTAACCTGTTCCTTAAAACACTAGTGCTTAGGAAATCTATTGGAGGCAGAAGCAGTCAAGGGTAGCTTAGGGTTAGGGTTAGGGTTAGGGTACGGCTTAGGGTATGGGTTCGGGTACGGGTTCGGGTACGGCGTAGGGTATGGGTTAGGGTTAGGGTTAGGGTTAGTTTTAGGGTTAGCGCTCGGTTTAGGGTACGGGTTAGGATTAGGGTACGTCTTAGGGTTAGGGTAGGGGATAGGGATAGGGTACGCGTTAGGGTTAGGGTAGTTATTAAACCTATCCCACTCTCTAGGTATCCCTTAGCACGTCAAGGAATATTATTTGGGGGTCCAGCCATGGAGAAGAGTTTAGACACTAGGAGAAGATAAGGAACACACCCATTATCAAGAAATCACATTAGGATTCTCTTTTTAACCTGTTCCTTAAAACACTAGTGCTTAGGAAATCTATTGGAGGCAGAAGCAGTCAAGGGTAGCTTAGGGTTAGGGTTAAGGTTAGGGTTAGGGTTAGGGTACGGCTTAGGGTACGGGTTCGGGTACGGGTTCGGGTACGGCGTAGGGTATGGGTTAGGGTTAGGGTTAGGGTTAGTTTTAGGGTTAGGGCTCGGTTTAGGGTACGGGTTAGGATTAGGGTACGTGTTAGGGTTAGGGTAGGGGTTAGTGTTAGGGTACGCGTTAGGGTTAGGGTAGTTATTAAACCTATCCCACTCTCTAGATACCCCTTAGCACGTCAAGGAATATTATTTGGGGGTCCAGCCATGGAGAAGAGTTTAGACACTAGGAGAAGATAAGGAACACACCCATTATCAAGAAATCACATTAGGATTCTCTTTTTAACCTGTTCCTTAAAACACTAGTGCTTAGGAAATCTATTGGAGGCAGAATCAGTCAAGGGTAGCTTAGGGTTAGGGTTAGGGTTAGGGTTAGGGTTAGGGTACGGCTTAGGGTACGGGTTCGGGTACGGATTCGGGTACGGCATAGGGTATGGGTTAGGGTTAGGGTTAGGGTTAGTTTTAGGGTTAGGGCTCGGTTTATGGTATGGGTTAGTTTTAGGGTACGGGTTAGGGTTAGGGTAGGGGTTAGGGTTAGGGTACGCTTTAGGGTTAGGGTAGTTGTTAAACCTATCTCACTCTCTAGGTACCCCTTAGCACGTCAAGGAATATTATTAGGGGGTCCAGCCATGGAGAAGAGTTTAGACACTAGGAGAAGATAAGGAACACACCCATTATCAAGAAATCACATTAGGATTCTCTTTTTAACCTGTTCCTTAAAACACTAGTGCTTAGGAAATCTATTGGAGGCAGAAGCAGTCAAGGTTAGCTTAGGGTTAGGGTTAGGGTTAGGGTACGGCTTAGGGTACGGGTTCGGGTACGGGTTCGGGTACGGCGTAGGGTATGGGTTAGGGTTAGGGTTAGGGTTAGTTTTAGGGTTAGGGCTCGGTTTAGGGTAAGGGTTAGGATTAGGGTACGTGTTAGGGTTAGGGTAGGGGATAGGGTTAGGTACGCGTTAGGGTTAGGGTAGTTATTAAACCTATCCCACTCTCTAGGTACCCCTTAGCACGTCAAGGAATATTATTTGGGGGTCCAGCCATGGAGAAGAGTTTAGACACTAGGAGAAGATAAGGAACACACCCATTATCAAGAAATCACATTAGGATTCTCTTTTTAACCTGTTCCTTAAAACACTAGTGCTTAGGAAATCTATTGGAGGCAGAAGCAGTCAAGGGTAGCTTAGGGTTAGGGTTAGGGTTAGGGTACGGCTTTGGGTACGGGTTCGGGTACGGGTTCGGGTACGGCGTAGGGTATGGGTTAGGGTTAGGGTTAGGGTTAGTTATAGGGTTAGGGCTCGGTTTAGGGTACGGGTTAGGATTAGGGTACGTGTTAGGGTTAGGGTAGGGGTTAGGGTTAGGGTACGCGTTAGGGTTAGGCTAGTTATTAAACCTATCCCACTCTCTAGATACCCCTTAGCACGTCAAGGAATATTATTTGGGGGTCCAGCCATGGAGAAGAGTTTAGACACTAGGAGAAGGTAAGGAACACACCCATTATCAATAAATCACATTAGGATTCTCTTTTTAACCTGTTCCTTAAAACACTAGTGCTTAGGAATTCTATTGGAGGCAGAAGCAGTCAAGGGTAGCTTAGGGTTAGGGTTAGGGTTAGGGTTAGGGTTAGGGTACGGCTTAGGGTACGGGTTCGGGTACGGGTTCGGGTACGGCGTAGGGTATGGGTTAGGGTTAGGGTTAGGGTTAGTTTTAGGGTTAGGGCTCGGTTTAGGGTACGGGTTAGGATTAGGGTACGTGTTAGGGTTAGGGTAGGGGTTAGGGTTAGGGTACGCGTTAGGGTTAGGCTAGTTATTAAACCTATCCCACTCTCTAGATACCCGTTAGCACGTCAAGGAATATTATTTGGGGGTCCAGCCATGGAGAAGAGTTTAGACACTAGGAGAAGATAAGGAACACACCCATTATCAAGAAATCACATTAGGATTCTCTTTTTAACCTGTTCCTTAAAACACTAGTGCTTAGGAAATCTATTGGAGGCAGAAGCAGTCAAGGGTAGCTTAGGGTTAGGGTTAGGGTTAGGGTTAGGGTTAGGGTACGGCTTAGGGTACGGGTTCGGGTACGGGTTCGGGTTCGGCATAGGGTATGGGTTAGGGTTAGGGTTAGTGTTAGTTTTAGGGTTAGGGCTGGGTTTAGGGTACGGGTTCGGATTAGGGTACGTGTTAGTGTTAGGGTAGGGGTTAGGGTTAGGGTACGCGTTAGGGTTAGGGTAGTTATTAAACCTATCCCACTCTCTAGGTACCCCTTAGCACGTCAAGGAATATTATTTGGGGGTCCAGCCATGGAGAAGAGTTTAGACACTAGGAAAAGATAAGGAACACACCCATTATCAAGAAATCACATTAGGATTCTCTTTTTAACCTGTTCCTTAAAACACTAGTGCTTAGGAAATCTATTGGAGGCAGAAGCAGTCAACGGTAGCTTAGGGTTAGGGTTAGGTTTAGGGTTAGGTTTAGGGTACGGCTTCGGGTACGGGTTCGGGTACGGGTTCGGGTACGGCGTAGGGTATGTTTTAGGGTTAGGGTTAGGGTTAGTGTTAGGGTTAGGGCTCGGTTTAGGGTACGGGTTAGGATTAGGGTACGTGTTAGGGTTAGAGTAGGGGTTAGGGTTAGGGTACGCGTTAGGGTTAGGTTAGTTATTAAACCTATCCCACTCTCTAGGTACCCCTTAGCACGTCAAGGAATATTACTTGGGGGTCCAGCCATGGAGAAGAGTTTAGACACTAGGAGAAGATAAGGAACACACCCATTATCAAGAAATCACATTAGGATTCTCTTTTTAACCTGTTCCTTAAAACACTAGTGCTTAGGAAATCTATTGGAGGCAGAAGCAGTCAAGGGTAGCTTAGGGTTAGGGTTAGGGTTAGGGTACGGCTTAGGGTATGGGTTCGGGTACGGGTTCGGGTACGGCGTAGGGTATGGGTTAGGGTTAGGGTTAGGGTTAGTTTTAGGGTTAGCGCTCGGTTTAGGGTACGGGTTAGGATTAGGGTACGTCTTAGGGTTAGGGTAGGGGATAGGGATAGGGTACGCGTTAGGGTTAGGGTAGTTATTAAACCTATCCCACTCTCTAGGTATCCCTTAGCACGTCAAGGAATATTATTTGGGGGTCCAGCCATGGAGAAGAGTTTAGACACTAGGAGAAGATAAGGAACACACCCATTATCAAGAAATCACATTAGGATTCTCTTTTTAACCTGTTCCTTAAAACACTAGTGCTTAGGAAATCTATTGGAGGCAGAAGCAGTCAAGGGTAGCTTAGGGTTAGGGTTAGGGTTAGGGTTAGGGTTAGGGTACGGCTTAGGGTACGGGTTCGGGTACGGGTTCGGGTTCGGCATAGGGTATGGGTTAGGGTTAGGGTTAGTGTTAGTTTTAGGGTTAGGGCTGGGTTTAGGGTACGGGTTCGGATTAGGGTACGTGTTAGTGTTAGGGTAGGGGTTAGGGTTAGGGTACGCGTTAGGGTTAGGGTAGTTATTAAACCTATCCCACTTTCTAGGTACCCCTTAGCACGTCAAGGAATATTATTTGGGGGTCCAGCCATGGAGAAGAGTTTAGACACTAGGAAAAGATAAGGAACACACCCATTATCAAGAAATCACATTAGGATTCTCTTTTTAACCTGTTCCTTAAAACACTAGTGCTTAGGAAATCTATTGGAGGCAGAAGCAGTCAAGGGTAGCTTAGGGTTAGGGTTAGGGTTAGGGTACGGCTTAGGGTATGGGTTCGGGTACGGGTTCGGGTACGGCGTAGGGTATGGGTTAGGGTTAGGGTTAGGGTTAGTTTTAGGGTTAGCGCTCGGTTTAGGGTACGGGTTAGGATTAGGGTACGTCTTAGGGTTAGGGTAGGGGATAGGGATAGGGTACGCGTTAGGGTTAGGGTAGTTATTAAACCTATCCCACTCTCTAGGTATCCCTTAGCACGTCAAGGATTATTATTTGGGGGTCCAGCCATGGAGAAGAGTTTAGACACTAGGAGAAGATAAGGAACACACCCATTATCAAGAAATCACATTAGGATTCTCTTTTTAACCTGTTCTTTAAAACACTAGTGCTTAGGAAATCTATTGGAGGCAGAAACAGTCAAGGGTAGCTTAGGGTTAGGGTTAGGGTTAGGGTTAGGGTTAGGGTACGGCTTAGGGTACGGGTTCGGGTACGGATTCGGGTACGGCATAGGGTATGGGTTAGGGTTAGGGTTAGGGTTAGTTTTAGGGTTAGGGCTCGGTTTATGGTATGGGTTAGTTTTAGGGTACGGGTTAGTGTTAGGGTAGGGGTTAGGGTTAGGGTACGCGTTAGGGTTAGGGTAGTTGTTAAACCTATCTCACTCTCTAGGTACCCCTTAGCACGGCAAGGAATATTATTAGGGGGTCCAGCCATGGAGAAGAGTTTAGACACTAGGAGAAGATAAGGAACACACCCATTATCAAGAAATCACATTAGGATTCTCTTTTTAACCTGTTCCTTAAAACACTAGTGCTTAGGAAATCTATTGGAGGCAGAAGCAGTCAAGGGTAGCTTAGGGTTAGGGTTAAGGTTAGGGTTAGGGTTAGGGTACGGCTTAGGGTACGGGTTCGGGTACGGGTTCGGGTACGGCGTAGGGTATGGGTTAGGGTTAGGGTTAGGGTTAGTTTTAGGGTTAGGGCTCGGTTTAGGGTACGGGTTAGGATTAGGGTACGTGTTAGGGTTAGGGTAGGGGTTAGTGTTAGGGTACGCGTTAGGGTTAGGGTAGTTATTAAACCTATCCCACTCTCTAGATACCCCTTAGCACGTCAAGGAATATTATTTGGGGGTCCAGCCATGGAGAAGAGTTTAGACACTAGGAGAAGATAAGGAACACACCCATTATCAAGAAATCACATTAGGATTCTCTTTTTAACCTGTTCCTTAAATCACTAATGCTTAGGAAATCTATTGGAGGCAGTAGCAGTCAAGGGTAGCTTACGGTTAGGGTTAGGGTTAGGGTACGCCTTAGGGTACAGGTTCGGGTACGGGTTCGGGTACGGCGTAGGGTATGGGTTAGGGTTAGGGTTAGGGTTAGTTTTAGGGTTAGGGCTCGGTTTAGGGTACGGGTTAGGATTAGGGTACGTGTTAGGGTTAGGGTAGGGGTTAGGGTTAGGGTACGCATTAGGGTTAGGGTAGTTATTAAACCTATCCCACTCTCTAGGTACCCCTTAGCACGTCAAGGAATATTACTTGGGGGTCCAGCCATGGAGAAGAGTTTAGACACTAGGAGAAGATAAGGAACACACCCATTATCAAGAAATCACATTAGGATTCTCTTTTTAACCTGTTCCTTAAAACACTAGTGCTTAGGATATCTATTGGAGGCAGAAGCAGTCAAGGGTAGCTTAGGGTTAGGGTTAGGGTTAGGGTAAGGGTAAGGGTATGGCTTAGGGTACGGGTTCAGGTACGGGTTCGGGTACGGCGTAGGGTATGGGTTAGTGTTAGGGTTAGGGTTAGTTTTAGGGTTAGGGCTCGGTTTAGGGTACGGGTTAGGATTAGGGTACGTGTTAGGGATAGCGTAGGGGTTAGGGTTAGGGTACGCGTTAGGGTTAGGGTAGTTATTAAACCTATCCCACTCTCTAGATACCCCTTAGCACGTCAAGGAATATTATTTGGGGGTCCAGCCATGGAGAAGAGTTTAGACACTAGGAGAAGATAAGGAACACACCCATTATCAAGAAATCACATTAGGATTCTCTTTTTAACCTGTTCCTTAAAACACTAGTGCTTAGGAAATCTATTGGAGGCAGAAGCAGTCAAGGGTAGCTTAGGGTTAGGGCTAGGGTTAGGGTTAGGGTTAGGGTTAGGGTACGGCTTAGGGTACGGGTTCGGGTACGGCTTCGTGTACGGCATAGGGTATGGGTTAGGGTTGGGGTTAGGGTTAGTTTTAGGGTTAGGGCTCGGTTTAGGGTACGGGTTAGGATTAGGGTACGTGTTAGGGTTAGGGTAGGGGTTAGGGTTAGGGTACGCGTTAGGTTTAGGTTAGTTATTAAAGCTATCCCACTCTCTAGATACCCCTTAGCACGTCAAGGAATATTATTTGGGGGTCCAGCCATGGAGAAGAGTTTAGACACTAGGAGAAGATAAGGAACACACCCATTATCAAGAAATCACATTAGGATTCTCTTTTTAACCTGTTCCTTAAAACACTAGTGCTTAGGAAATCTATTGGAGGCAGAAGCAGTCAAGGTTAGCTTAGGGTTAGGGTTAGGGTTAGGGTACGGCTTAGGGTATGGGTTCGGGTACGGGTTCGGGTACGGCGTAGGGTATGGGTTAGGGTTAGGGTTAGGGTTAGTTTTAGGGTTAGCGCTCGGTTTAGGGTACGGGTTAGGATTAGGGTACGTCTTAGGGTTAGGGTAGGGGATAGGGATAGGGTACGCGTTAGGGTTAGGGTAGTTATTAAACCTATCCCACTCTCTAGGTATCCCTTAGCACGTTAAGGAATATTATTTGGGGGTCCAGCCATGGAGAAGAGTTTAGACACTAGGAGAAGATAAGGAACACACCCATTATCAAGAAATCACATTAGGATTCTCTTTTTAACCTGTTCCTTAAAACACTAGTGCTTAGGAAATCTATTGGAGGCAGAAGCAGTCAAGGGTAGCTTAGGGTTAGGGTTAGGGTTAGGGTACGGCTTAGGGTACGGGTTCGGGTACGGATTCGGGTACGGCATAGGGTATGGGTTAGGGTTAGGGTTAGGGTTTGTTTTAGGGTTAGGGCTCGGTTTAGGGTATGGGTTAGGATTAGGGTATGGGTTAGGGTTAGGGTAGGGGTTAGGGTTAGTGTACGCGTTAGGGTTAGGGTAGTTATTAAACCTATCTCACTCTCTAGGTACCCCTTAGCACGTCAAGGAATATTATTTGGGGGTCCAGCCATGGAGAAGAGTTTAGACACTAGGAGAAGATAAGGAACACACCCATTATCAAGAAATCACATTAGGATTCTATTTTTAACCTGTTCCTTAAAACACTAGTGCTTAGGAAATCTATTGGAGGCAGAAGCAGTCAAGGGTAGCTTAGGGTTAGGGTTAGGGTTAGGGTTAGGGTTAGGGTACGGCTTAGGGTACGGGTTCGGGTACGGGTTCGGATACGGCGTAGGGTATGGGTTAGGGTTAGTTTTAGGGTTAGGGCTCGGTTTAGGGTACGGGTTAGGATTAGGGTACGTGTTAGGGTTAGGGTAGGGGTTAGGGTTAGGGTACGCGTTAGGGTTAGGCTAGTTATTAAACCTATCCCACTCTCTAGATACCCCTTAGCACGTTAAGGAATATTATTTGGGGTTCCAGCCATGGAGAAGAGTTTAGACACTAGGAGAAGATAAGGAACACACCCATTATCAAGAAATCACATTAGGATTCTCTTTTTAACCTGTTCCTTAAAACACTAGTGCTTAGGAAATCTATTGGAGGCAGAAGCAGTCAAGGGTAGCTTAGGGTTAGGGCTAGGGTTAGGGTTAGGGTTAGGGTTAGGGTACGGCTTAGGGTATGGGTTCGGGTACGGCTTCGTGTACGGCATAGGGTATGGGTTAGGGTTGGGGTTAGGGTTAGTTTTAGGGTTAGGGCTCGGTTTAGGGTATGGGTTAGGATTAGGGTACGTGTTAGGGTTAGGGTAGGGGTTAGGGTTAGGGTACGCGTTAGGTTTAGGGTAGTTATTAAACCTATCCCACTCTCTAGATACCCCTTAGCACGTCAAGGAATATTATTTGGGGGTCCAGCCATGGAGAAGAGTTTAGACACTAGGAGAAGATAAGGAACACACCCATTATCAAGAAATCACATTAGGATTCTCTTTTTAACCTGTTCCTTAAAACACTAGTGCTTAGGAAATCTATTGGAGGCAGAAGCAGTCAAGGGTAGCTTAGGGTTAGGGTTAGGGTTAGGGTTAGGGTTAGGGTACGGCTTAGGGTAGGGATTCGGGTACGGCTTCGTGTACGGCAAAGGGTATGGGTTAGGGTTAGGGTTAGGGTTAGTTTTAGGGTTAGGTCTCGGTTTAGGGTAAGGGTTAGGATTAGGGTACGTGTTAGGGTTAGGGTAGGGGATAGGGTTAGGTACGCGTTAGGGTTAGGGTAGTTATTAAACCTATCCCACTCTCTAGGTACCCCTTAGCACGGCAAGGAATATTATTTGGGGGTCCAGCCATGGAGAAGAGTTTAGACACTAGGAGAAGATAAGGAACACACCCATTATCAAGAAATCACATTAGGATTCTCTTTTTAACCTGTTCCTTAAAACACTAGTGCTTAGGAAATCTATTGGAGGCAGAAGCAGTCAAGGGTAGCTTAGGGTTAGGGTTAGGGTTAGGGTACGGCTTTGGGTACGGGTTCGGGTACGGGTTCGGGTACGGCGTAGGGTATGGGTTAGGGTTAGGGTTAGGGTTAGTTATAGGGTTAGGGCTCGGTTTAGGGTACGGGTTAGGATTAGGGTACGTGTTAGGGTTAGGGTAGGGGTTAGGGTTAGGGTACGCGTTAGGGTTAGGCTAGTTATTAAACCTATCCCACTCTCTAGATACCCCTTAGCACGTCAAGGAATATTATTTGGGGGTCCAGCCATGGAGAAGAGTTTAGACACTAGGAGAAGATAAGGAACACACCCATTATCAATAAATCACATTAGGATTCTCTTTTTAACCTGTTCCTTAAAACACTAGTGCTTAGGAATTCTATTGGAGGCAGAAGCAGTCAAGGGTAGCTTAGGGTTAGGGTTAGGGTTAGGGTTAGGGTTAGGGTACGGCTTAGGGTACGGGTTCGGGTACGGGTTCGGGTACGGCGTAGGGTATGGGTTAGGGTTAGGGTTAGGGTTAGTTTTAGGGTTAGGGCTCGGTTTAGGGTACGGGTTAGGATTAGGGTACGTGTTAGGGTTAGGGTAGGGGTTAGGGTTAGGGTACGCGTTAGGGTTAGGCTAGTTATTAAACCTATCCCACTCTCTAGATACCCGTTAGCACGTCAAGGAATATTATTTGGGGGTCCAGCCATGGAGAAGAGTTTAGACACTAGGAGAAGATAAGGAACACACCCATTATCAAGAAATCACATTAGGATTCTCTTTTTAACCTGTTCCTTAAAACACTAGTGCTTAGGAAATCTATTGGAGGCAGAAGCAGTCAAGGGTAGCTTAGGGTTAGGGTTAGGGTTAGGGTTAGGGTTAGGGTACGGCTTAGGGTACGGGTTCGGGTACGGGTTCGGGTTCGGCATAGGGTATGGGTTAGGGTTAGGGTTAGTGTTAGTTTTAGGGTTAGGGCTGGGTTTAGGGTACGGGTTCGGATTAGGGTACGTGTTAGTGTTAGGGTAGGGGTTAGGGTTAGGGTACGCGTTAGGGTTAGGGTAGTTATTAAACCTATCCCACTCTCTAGGTATCCCTTAGCACGTCAAGGAATATTATTTGGGGGTCCAGCCATGGAGAAGAGTTTAGACACTAGGAGAAGATAAGGAACACACCCATTATCAAGAAATCACATTAGGATTCTCTTTTTAACCTGTTCTTTAAAACACTAGTGCTTAGGAAATCTATTGGAGGCAGAAGCAGTCAAGGGTAGCTTAGGGTTAGGGCTAGGGTTAGGGTTAGGGTTAGGGTTAGGGTACGGCTTAGGGTACGGGTTCGGGTACGGCTTCGTGTACGGCATAGGGTATGGGTTAGGGTTGGGGTTAGGGTTAGTTTTAGGGTTAGGGCTCGGTTTAGGGTACGGGTTAGGATTAGGGTACGTGTTAGGGTTAGGGTAGGGGTTAGGGTTAGGGTACGCGTTAGGGTTAGGTTAGTTATTAAAGCTATCCCACTCTCTAGATACCCCTTAGCACGTCAAGGAATATTATTTGGGGGTCCAGCCATGGAGAAGAGTTTAGACACTAGGAGAAGATAAGGAACACACCCATTATCAAGAAATCACATTAGGATTCTCTTTTTAACCTGTTCCTTAAAACACTAGTGCTTAGGAAATCTATTGGAGGAAGAAGCAGTCAAGGTTAGCTTAGGGTTAGGGTTAGGGTTAGGGTACGGCTTAGGGTATGGGTTCGGGTACGGGTTCGGGTACGGCGTAGGGTATGGGTTAGGGTTAGGGTTAGGGTTAGTTTTAGGGTTAGCGCTCGGTTTAGGGTACGGGTTAGGATTAGGGTACGTCTTAGGGTTAGGGTAGGGGATAGGGATAGGGTACGCGTTAGGGTTAGGGTAGTTATTAAACCTATCCCACTCTCTAGGTATCCCTTAGCACGTTAAGGAATATTATTTGGGGGTCCAGCCATGGAGAAGAGTTTAGACACTAGGAGAAGATAAGGAACACACCCATTATCAAGAAATCACATTAGGATTCTCTTTTTAACCTGTTCCTTAAAACACTAGTGCTTAGGAAATCTATTGGAGGCAGAAGCAGTCAAGGGTAGCTTAGGGTTAGGGTTAGGGTTAGGGTACGGCTTAGGGTACGGGTTCGGGTACGGATTCGGGTACGGCATAGGGTATGGGTTAGGGTTAGGGTTAGGGTTTGTTTTAGGGTTAGGGCTCGGTTTAGGGTATGGGTTAGGATTAGGGTATGGGTTAGGGTTAGGGTAGGGGTTAGGGTTAGTGTACGCGTTAGGGTTAGGGTAGTTATTAAACCTATCTCACTCTCTAGGTACCCCTTAGCACGTCAAGGAATATTATTAGGGGGTCCAGCCATGGAGAAGAGTTTAGACACTAGGAGAAGATAAGGAACACACCCATTATCAAGAAATCACATTAGGATTCTCTTTTTAACCTGTTCCTTAAAACACTAGTGCTTAGGAAATCTATTGGAGGCAGAAGCAGTCAAGGGTAGCTTAGGGTTAGGGTTAGGGTTAGGGTTAGGGTTAGGGTACGGCTTAGGGTACGGGTTCGGGTACGGGTTCGGGTACGGCGTAGGGTATGGGTTAGGGTTAGTTTTAGGGTTAGGGCTCGGTTTAGGGTACGGGTTAGGATTAGGGTACGTGTTAGGGTTAGGGTAGGGGTTAGGGTTAGGGTACGCGTTAGGGTTAGGCTAGTTATTAAACCTATCCCACTCTCTAGATACCCCTTAGCACGTTAAGGAATATTATTTGGGGTTCCAGCCATGGAGAAGAGTTTAGACACTAGGAGAAGATAAGGAACACACCCATTATCAAGAAATCACATTAGGATTCTCTTTTTAACCTGTTCCTTAAAACACTAGTGCTTAGGAAATCTATTGGAGGCAGAAGCAGTCAAGGGTAGCTTAGGGTTAGGGCTAGGGTTAGGGTTAGGGTTAGGGTTAGGGTACGGCTTAGGGTATGGGTTCGGGTACGGCTTCGTGTACGGCATAGGGTATGGGTTAGGGTTGGGGTTAGGGTTAGTTTTAGGGTTAGGGCTCGGTTTAGGGTATGGGTTAGGATTAGGGTACGTGTTAGGGTTAGGGTAGGGGTTAGGGTTAGGGTACGCGTTAGGTTTAGGGTAGTTATTAAACCTATCCCACTCTCTAGATACCCCTTAGCACGTCAAGGAATATTATTTGGGGGTCCAGCCATGGAGAAGAGTTTAGACACTAGGAGAAGATAAGGAACACACCCATTATCAAGAAATCACATTAGGATTCTCTTTTTAACCTGTTCCTTAAAACACTAGTGCTTAGGAAATCTATTGGAGGCAGAAGCAGTCAAGGGTAGCTTAGGGTTAGGGTTAGGGTTAGGGTTAGGGTTAGGGTACGGCTTAGGGTAGGGATTCGGGTACGGCTTCGTGTACGGCAAAGGGTATGGGTTAGGGTTAGGGTTAGGGTTAGTTTTAGGGTTAGGTCTCGGTTTAGGGTAAGGGTTAGGATTAGGGTACGTGTTAGGGTTAGGGTAGGGGATAGGGTTAGGTACGCGTTAGGGTTAGGGTAGTTATTAAACCTATCCCACTCTCTAGGTACCCCTTAGCACGTCAAGGAATATTATTTGGGGGTCCAGCCATGGAGAAGAGTTTAGACACTAGGAGAAGATAAGGAACACACCCATTATCAAGAAATCACATTAGGATTCTCTTTTTAACCTGTTCCTTAAAACACTAGTGCTTAGGAAATCTATTGGAGGCAGAAGCAGTCAAGGGTAGCTTAGGGTTAGGGTTAGGGTTAGGGTACGGCTTTGGGTACGGGTTCGGGTACGGGTTCGGGTACGGCGTAGGGTATGGGTTAGGGTTAGGGTTAGGGTTAGTTATAGGGTTAGGGCTCGGTTTAGGGTACGGGTTAGGATTAGGGTACGTGTTAGGGTTAGGGTAGGGGTTAGGGTTAGGGTACGCGTTAGGGTTAGGCTAGTTATTAAACCTATCCCACTCTCTAGATACCCCTTAGCACGTCAAGGAATATTATTTGGGGGTCCAGCCATGGAGAAGAGTTTAGACACTAGGAGAAGATAAGGAACACACCCATTATCAATAAATCACATTAGGATTCTCTTTTTAACCTGTTCCTTAAAACACTAGTGCTTAGGAATTCTATTGGAGGCAGAAGCAGTCAAGGGTAGCTTAGGGTTAGGGTTAGGGTTAGGGTTAGGGTTAGGGTACGGCTTAGGGTACGGGTTCGGGTACGGGTTCGGGTACGGCGTAGGGTATGGGTTAGGGTTAGGGTTAGGGTTAGTTTTAGGGTTAGCGCTCGGTTTAGGGTACGGGTTAGGATTAGGGTACGTGTTAGGGTTAGGGTAGGGGTTAGGGTTAGGGTACGCGTTAGGGTTAGGCTAGTTATTAAACCTATCCCACTCTCTAGATACCCGTTAGCACGTCAAGGAATATTATTTGGGGGTCCAGCCATGGAGAAGAGTTTAGACACTAGGAGAAGATAAGGAACACACCCATTATCAAGAAATCACATTAGGATTCTCTTTTTAACCTGTTCCTTAAAACACTAGTGCTTAGGAAATCTATTGGAGGCAGAAGCAGTCAAGGGTAGCTTAGGGTTAGGGTTAGGGTTAGGGTTAGGGTTAGGGTACGGCTTAGGGTACGGGTTCGGGTACGGGTTCGGGTTCGGCATAGGGTATGGGTTAGGGTTAGGGTTAGTGTTAGTTTTAGGGTTAGGGCTGGGTTTAGGGTACGGGTTCGGATTAGGGTACGTGTTAGTGTTAGGGTAGGGGTTAGGGTTAGGGTACGCGTTAGGGTTAGGGTAGTTATTAAACCTATCCCACTCTCTAGGTACCCCTTAGCACGTCAAGGAATATTATTTGGGGGTCCAGCCATGGAGAAGAGTTTAGACACTAGGAAAAGATAAGGAACACACCCATTATCAAGAAATCACATTAGGATTCTCTTTTTAACCTGTTCCTTAAAACACTAGTGCTTAGGAAATCTATTGGAGGCAGAAGCAGTCAACGGTAGCTTAGGGTTAGGGTTAGGTTTAGGGTTAGGTTTAGGGTACGGCTTCGGGTACGGGTTCGGGTACGGGTTCGGGTACGGCGTAGGGTATGTTTTAGGGTTAGGGTTAGGGTTAGTGTTAGGGTTAGGGCTCGGTTTAGGGTACGGGTTAGGATTAGGGTACGTGTTAGGGTTAGAGTAGGGGTTAGGGTTAGGGTACGCGTTAGGGTTAGGTTAGTTATTAAACCTATCCCACTCTCTAGGTACCCCTTAGCACGTCAAGGAATATTACTTGGGGGTCCAGCCATGGAGAAGAGTTTAGACACTAGGAGAAGATAAGGAACACACCCATTATCAAGAAATCACATTAGGATTCTCTTTTTAACCTGTTCCTTAAAACACTAGTGCTTAGGAAATCTATTGGAGGCAGAAGCAGTCAAGGGTAGCTTAGGGTTAGGGTTAGGGTTAGGGTACGGCTTAGGGTATGGGTTCGGGTACGGGTTCGGGTACGGCGTAGGGTATGGGTTAGGGTTAGGGTTAGGGTTAGTTTTAGGGTTAGCGCTCGGTTTAGGGTACGGGTTAGGATTAGGGTACGTCTTAGGGTTAGGGTAGGGGATAGGGATAGGGTACGCGTTAGGGTTAGGGTAGTTATTAAACCTATCCCACTCTCTAGGTATCCCTTAGCACGTCAAGGAATATTATTTGGGGGTCCAGCCATGGAGAAGAGTTTAGACACTAGGAGAAGATAAGGAACACACCCATTATCAAGAAATCACATTAGGATTCTCTTTTTAACCTGTTCTTTAAAACACTAGTGCTTAGGAAATCTATTGGAGGCAGAATCAGTCAAGGGTAGCTTAGGGTTAGGGTTAGGGTTAGGGTTAGGGTTAGGGTACGGCTTAGGGTACGGGTTCGGGTACGGATTCGGGTACGGCATAGGGTATGGGTTAGGGTTAGGGTTAGGGTTAGTTTTAGGGTTAGGGCTCGGTTTAGGGTATGGGTTAGTTTTAGGGTACGGGTTAGGGTTAGGGTAGGGGTTAGGGATAGGGTACGCGTTAGGGTTAGGGTAGTTGTTAAACCTATCTCACTCTCTAGGTACCCCTTAGCACGTCAAGGAATATTATTAGGGGGTCCAGCCATGGAGAAGAGTTTAGACACTAGGAGAAGATAAGGAACACACCCATTATCAAGAAATCACATTAGGATTCTCTTTTTAACCTGTTCCTTAAAACACTAGTGCTTAGGAAATCTATTGGAGGCAGAAGCAGTCAAGGGTAGCTTAGGGTTAGGGTTAGGGTTAGGGTACGGCTTTGGGTACGGGTTCGGGTACGGGTTCGGGTACGGCGTAGGGTATGGGTTAGGGTTAGGGTTAGGGTTAGTTATAGGGTTAGGGCTCGGTTTAGGGTACGGGTTAGGATTAGGGTACGTGTTAGGGTTAGGGTAGGGGTTAGGGTTAGGGTACGCGTTAGGGTTAGGCTAGTTATTAAACCTATCCCACTCTCTAGATACCCCTTAGCACGTCAAGGAATATTATTTGGGGGTCCAGCCATGGAGAAGAGTTTAGACACTAGGAGAAGATAAGGAACACACCCATTATCAATAAATCACATTAGGATTCTCTTTTTAACCTGTTCCTTAAAACACTAGTGCTTAGGAATTCTATTGGAGGCAGAAGCAGTCAAGGGTAGCTTAGGGTTAGGGTTAGGGTTAGGGTTAGGGTTAGGGTACGGCTTAGGGTACGGGTTCGGGTACGGGTTCGGGTACGGCGTAGGGTATGGGTTAGGGTTAGGGTTAGGGTTAGTTTTAGGGTTAGGGCTCGGTTTAGTGTACGGGTTAGGATTAGGGTACGTGTTAGGGTTAGGGTAGGGGTTAGGGTTAGGGTACGCGTTAGGGTTAGGCTAGTTATTAAACCTATCCCACTCTCTAGATACCCGTTAGCACGTCAAGGAATATTATTTGGGGGTCCAGCCATGGAGAAGAGTTTAGACACTAGGAGAAGATAAGGAACACACCCATTATCAAGAAATCACATTAGGATTCTCTTTTTAACCTGTTCCTTAAAACACTAGTGCTTAGGAAATCTATTGGAGGCAGAAGCAGTCAAGGGTAGCTTAGGGTTAGGGTTAGGGTTAGGGTTAGGGTTAGGGTACGGCTTAGGGTACGGGTTCGGGTACGGGTTCGGGTTCGGCATAGGGTATGGGTTAGGGTTAGGGTTAGTGTTAGTTTTAGGGTTAGGGCTGGGTTTAGGGTACGGGTTCGGATTAGGGTACGTGTTAGTGTTAGGGTAGGGGTTAGGGTTAGGGTACGCGTTAGGGTTAGGGTAGTTATTAAACCTATCCCACTCTCTAGGTACCCCTTAGCACGTCAAGGAATATTATTTGGGGGTCCAGCCATGGAGAAGAGTTTAGACACTAGGAAAAGATAAGGAACACACCCATTATCAAGAAATCACATTAGGATTCTCTTTTTAACCTGTTCCTTAAAACACTAGTGCTTAGGAAATCTATTGGAGGCAGAAGCAGTCAACGGTAGCTTAGGGTTAGGGTTAGGTTTAGGGTTAGGTTTAGGGTACGGCTTCGGGTACGGGTTCGGGTACGGGTTCGGGTACGGCGTAGGGTATGTTTTAGGGTTAGGGTTAGGGTTAGTGTTAGGGTTAGGGCTCGGTTTAGGGTACGGGTTAGGATTAGGGTACGTGTTAGGGTTAGAGTAGGGGTTAGGGTTAGGGTACGCGTTAGGGTTAGGTTAGTTATTAAACCTATCCCACTCTCTAGGTACCCCTTAGCACGTCAAGGAATATTACTTGGGGGTCCAGCCATGGAGAAGAGTTTAGACACTAGGAGAAGATAAGGAACACACCCATTATCAAGAAATCACATTAGGATTCTCTTTTTAACCTGTTCCTTAAAACACTAGTGCTTAGGATATCTATTGGAGGCAGAAGCAGTCAAGGGTAGCTTAGGGTTAGGGTTAGGGTTAGGGTACGGCTTAGGGTATGGGTTCGGGTACGGGTTCGGGTACGGCGTAGGGTATGGGTTAGGGTTAGGGTTAGGGTTAGTTTTAGGGTTAGCGCTCGGTTTAGGGTACGGGTTAGGATTAGGGTACGTCTTAGGGTTAGGGTAGGGGATAGGGATAGGGTACGCGTTAGGGTTAGGGTAGTTATTAAACCTATCCCACTCTCTAGGTATCCCTTAGCACGTCAAGGAATATTATTTGGGGGTCCAGCCATGGAGAAGAGTTTAGACACTAGGAGAAGATAAGGAACACACCCATTATCAAGAAATCACATTAGGATTCTCTTTTTAACCTGTTCTTTAAAACACTAGTGCTTAGGAAATCTATTGGAGGCAGAATCAGTCAAGGGTAGCTTAGGGTTAGGGTTAGGGTTAGGGTTAGGGTTAGGGTACGGCTTAGGGTACGGGTTCGGGTACGGATTCGGGTACGGCGTAGGGTATGGGTTAGGGTTAGGGTTAGGGTTAGTTTTAGGGTTAGGGCTCGGTTTAGGGTATGGGTTAGTTTTAGGGTACGGGTTAGGGTTAGGGTAGGGGTTAGGGTTAGGGTACGCGTTAGGGTTAGGGTAGTTGTTAAACCTATCTCACTCTCTAGGTACCCCTTAGCACGTCAAGGAATATTATTAGGGGGTCCAGCCATGGAGAAGAGTTTAGACACTAGGAGAAGATAAGGAACACACCCATTATCAAGAAATCACATTAGGATTCTCTTTTTAACCTGTTCCTTAAAACACTAGTGCTTAGGAAATCTATTGGAGGCAGAAGCAGTCAAGGGTAGCTTAGGGTTAGGGTTAAGGTTAGGGTTAGGGTTAGGGTACGGCTTAGGGTACGGGTTCGGGTACGGGTTCGGGTACGGCGTAGGGTATGGGTTAGGGTTAGGGTTAGGGTTAGTTTTAGGGTTAGGGCTCGGTTTAGGGTACGGGTTAGGATTAGGGTACGTGTTAGGGTTAGGGTAGGGGTTAGTGTTAGGGTACGCGTTAGGGTTAGGGTAGTTATTAAACCTATCCCACTCTCTAGATACCCCTTAGCACGTCAAGGAATATTATTTGGGGGTCCAGCCATGGAGAAGAGTTTAGACACTAGGAGAAGATAAGGAACACACCCATTATCAAGAAATCACATTAGGATTCTCTTTTTAACCTGTTCCTTAAATCACTAATGCTTAGGAAATCTATTGGAGGCAGTAGCAGTCAAGGGTAGCTTACGGTTAGGGTTAGGGTTAGGGTACGCCTTAGGGTACAGGTTCGGGTACGGGTTCGGGTACGGCGTAGGGTATGGGTTAGGGTTAGGGTTAGGGTTAGTTTTAGGGTTATGGCTCGGTTTAGGGTACGGGTTAGGATTAGGGTACGTGTTAGGGTTAGGGTAGGGGTTAGGGTTAGGGTACGCATTAGGGTTAGGGTAGTTATTAAACCTATCCCACTCTCTAGGTACCCCTTAGCACGTCAAGGAATATTACTTGGGGGTCCAGCCATGGAGAAGAGTTTAGACACTAGGAGAAGATAAGGAACACACCCATTATCAAGAAATCACATTAGGATTCTCTTTTTAACCTGTTCCTTAAAACACTAGTGCTTAGGATATCTATTGGAGGCAGAAGCAGTCAAGGGTAGCTTAGGGTTAGGGTTAGGGTTAGGGTAAGGGTAAGGGTATGGCTTAGGGTACGGGTTCAGGTACGGGTTCGGGTACGGCGTAGGGTATGGGTTAGTGTTAGGGTTAGGGTTAGTTTTAGGGTTAGGGCTCGGTTTAGGGTACGGGTTAGGATTAGGGTACGTGTTAGGGATAGCGTAGGGGTTAGGGTTAGGGTACGCGTTAGGGTTAGGGTAGTTATTAAACCTATCCCACTCTCTAGATACCCCTTAGCACGTCAAGGAATATTATTTGGGGGTCCAGCCATGGAGAAGAGTTTAGACACTAGGAGAAGATAAGGAACACACCCATTATCAAGAAATCACATTAGGATTCTCTTTTTAACCTGTTCCTTAAAACACTAGTGCTTAGGAAATCTATTGGAGGCAGAAGCAGTCAAGGGTAGCTTAGGGTTAGGGCTAGGGTTAGGGTTAGGGTTAGGGTTAGGGTACGGCTTAGGGTACGGGTTCGGGTACGGCTTCGTGTACGGCATAGGGTATGGGTTAGGGTTTGGGTTAGGGTTAGTTTTAGGGTTAGGGCTCGGTTTAGGGTACGGGTTAGGATTAGGGTACGTGTTAGGGTTAGGGTAGGGGTTAGGGTTAGGGTACGCGTTAGGGTTAGGTTAGTTATTAAAGCTATCCCACTCTCTAGATACCCCTTAGCACGTCAAGGAATATTATTTGGGGGTCCAGCCATGGAGAAGAGTTTAGACACTAGGAGAAGATAAGGAACACACCCATTATCAAGAAATCACATTAGGATTCTCTTTTTAACCTGTTCCTTAAAACACTAGTGCTTAGGAAATCTATTGGAGGCAGAAGCAGTCAAGGTTAGCTTAGGGTTAGGGTTAGGGTTAGGGTACGGCTTAGGGTATGGGTTCGGGTACGGGTTCGGGTACGGCGTAGGGTATGGGTTAGGGTTAGGGTTAGGGTTAGTTTTAGGGTTAGCGCTCGGTTTAGGGTACGGGTTAGGATTAGGGTACGTCTTAGGGTTAGGGTAGGGGATAGGGATAGGGTACGCGTTAGGGTTAGGGTAGTTATTAAACCTATCCCACTCTCTAGGTATCCCTTAGCACGTCAAGGAATATTATTTGGGGGTCCAGCCATGGAGAAGAGTTTAGACACTAGGAGAAGATAAGGAACACACCCATTATCAAGAAATCACATTAGGATTCTCTTTTTAACCTGTTCCTTAAAACACTAGTGCTTAGGAAATCTATTGGAGGCAGAAGCAGTCAAGGGTAGCTTAGGGTTAGGGTTAGGGTTAGGGTACGGCTTAGGGTACGGGTTCGGGTACGGATTCGGGTACGGCATAGGGTATGGGTTAGGGTTAGGGTTAGGGTTTGTTTTAGGGTTAGGGCTCGGTTTAGGGTATGGGTTAGGATTAGGGTATGGGTTAGGGTTAGGGTAGGGGTTAGGGTTAGTGTACGCGTTAGGGTTAGGGTAGTTATTAAACCTATCTCACTCTCTAGGTACCCCTTAGCACGTCAAGGAATATTATTTGGGGGTCCAGCCATGGAGAAGAGTTTAGACACTAGGAGAAGATAAGGAACACACCCATTATCAAGAAATCACATTAGGATTCTATTTTTAACCTGTTCCTTAAAACACTAGTGCTTAGGAAATCTATTGGAGGCAGAAGCAGTCAAGGGTAGCTTAGGGTTAGGGTTAGGGTTAGGGTTAGGGTTAGGGTACGGCTTAGGGTACGGGTTCGGGTACGGGTTCGGATACGGCGTAGGGTATGGGTTAGGGTTAGTTTTAGGGTTAGGGCTCGGTTTAGGGTACGGGTTAGGATTAGGGTACGTGTTAGGGTTAGGGTAGGGGTTAGGGTTAGGGTACGCGTTAGGGTTAGGCTAGTTATTAAACCTATCCCACTCTCTAGATACCCCTTAGCACGTTAAGGAATATTATTTGGGGTTCCAGCCATGGAGAAGAGTTTAGACACTAGGAGAAGATAAGGAACACACCCATTATCAAGAAATCACATTAGGATTCTCTTTTTAACCTGTTCCTTAAAACACTAGTGCTTAGGAAATCTATTGGAGGCAGAAGCAGTCAAGGGTAGCTTAGGGTTAGGGCTAGGGTTAGGGTTAGGGTTAGGGTTAGGGTACGGCTTAGGGTACGGGTTCGGGTACGGCTTCGTGTACGGCATAGGGTATGGGTTAGGGTTGGGGTTAGGGTTAGTTTTAGGGTTAGGGCTCGGTTTAGGGTATGGGTTAGGATTAGGGTACGTGTTAGGGTTAGGGTAGGGGTTAGGGTTAGGGTACGCGTTAGGTTTAGGGTAGTTATTAAACCTATCCCACTCTCTAGATACCCCTTAGCACGTCAAGGAATATTATTTGGGGGTCCAGCCATGGAGAAGAGTTTAGACACTAGGAGAAGATAAGGAACACACCCATTATCAAGAAATCACATTAGGATTCTCTTTTTAACCTGTTCCTTAAAACACTAGTGCTTAGGAAATCTATTGGAGGCAGAAGCAGTCAAGGGTAGCTTAGGGTTAGGGTTAGGGTTAGGGTTAGGGTACGGCTTAGGGTAGGGATTCGGGTACGGCTTCGTGTACGGCAAAGGGTATGGGTTAGGGTTAGGGTTAGGGTTAGTTTTAGGGTTAGGTCTCGGTTTAGGGTAAGGGTTAGGATTAGGGTACGTGTTAGGGTTAGGGTAGGGGATAGGGTTAGGTACGCGTTAGGGTTAGGGTAGTTATTAAACCTATCCCACTCTCTAGGTACCCCTTAGCACGTCAAGGAATATTATTTGGGGGTCCAGCCATGGAGAAGAGTTTACACACTAGGAGAAGATAAGGAACACACCCATTATCAAGAAATGACATTAGGATTCTCTTTTTAACCTGTTCCTTAAAACACTAGTGCTTAGGAAATCTATTGGAGGCAGAAGCAGTCAAGGTTAGCTTAGGGTTAGGGTTAGGGTTAGGGTACGGCTTAGGGTACGGGTTCGGGTACGGGTTCGGTTACGGCGTAGGGTATGGGTTAGGGTTAGGGTTAGGGTTAGTTTTAGGGTTAGGGCTCGGTTTAGGGTAAGGGTTAGGATTAGGGTACGTGTTAGGGTTAGGGTAGGGGATAGGGTTAGGTACGCGTTAGGGTTAGGGTAGTTATTAAACCTATCCCACTCTCTAGGTACCCCTTAGCACGTCAAGGAATATTATTTGGGGGTCCAGCCATGGAGAAGAGTTTAGACACTAGGAGAAGATAAGGAACACACCCATTATCAAGAAATCACATTAGGATTCTCTTTTTAACCTGTTCCTTAAAACACTAGTGCTTAGGAAATCTATTGGAGGCAGAAGCAGTCAAGGGTAGCTTAGGGTTAGGGTTAGGGTTAGGGTACGGCTTTGGGTACGGGTTCGGGTACGGGTTCGGGTACGGCGTAGGGTATGGGTTAGGGTTAGGGTTAGGGTTAGTTATAGGGTTAGGGCTCGGTTTAGGGTACGGGTTAGGATTAGGGTACGTGTTAGGGTTAGGGTAGGGGTTAGGGTTAGGGTACGCGTTAGGGTTAGGCTAGTTATTAAACCTATCCCACTCTCTAGATACCCCTTAGCACGTCAAGGAATATTATTTGGGGGTCCAGCCATGGAGAAGAGTTTAGACACTAGGAGAAGATAAGGAACACACCCATTATCAAGAAATCACATTAGGATTCTCTTTTTAACCTGTTCCTTAAAACACTAGTGCTTAGGAAATCTATTGGAGGCAGAAGCAGTCAAGGGTAGCTTAGGGTTAGGGTTAGGGTTAGGGTTAGGGTTAGGGTTAGGGTACGGCTTAGGGTACGGGTTCGGGTACGGGTTCGGGTTCGGCATAGGGTATGGGTTAGGGTTAGGGTTAGTGTTAGTTTTAGGGTTAGGGCTGGGTTTAGGGTACGGGTTCGGATTAGGGTACGTGTTAGTGTTAGGGTAGGGGTTAGGGTTAGGGTACGCGTTAGGGTTAGGGTAGTTATTAAACCTATCCCACTCTCTAGGTACCCCTTAGCACGTCAAGGAATATTATTTGGGGGTCCAGCCATGGAGAAGAGTTTAGACACTAGGAAAAGATAAGGAACACACCCATTATCAAGAAATCACATTAGGATTCTCTTTTTAACCTGTTCCTTAAAACACTAGTGCTTAGGAAATCTATTGGAGGCAGAAGCAGTCAACGGTAGCTTAGGGTTAGGGTTAGGTTTAGGGTACGTCTTCGGGTACGGGTTCGGGTACGGGTTCGGGTACGGCGTAGGGTATGTTTTAGGGTTAGGGTTAGGGTTAGTGTTAGGGTTAGGGCTCGGTTTAGGGTACGGGTTAGGATTAGGGTACGTGTTAGGGTTAGAGTAGGGGTTAGGGTTAGGGTACGCGTTAGGGTTAGGGTAGTTATTAAACCTATCCCACTCTCCAGATACCCCTTAGCACGTCAAGGAATATTATTTGGGGGTCCAGCCATGGAGAAGAGTTTAGACACTAGGAGAAGATAAGGAACACACCCATTATCAAGAAATCACATTAGGATTCTCTTTTTAACCTGTTCCTTAAATCACTAATGCTTAGGAAATCTATTGGAGGCAGTAGCAGTCAAGGGTAGCTTACGGTTAGGGTTAGGGTTAGGGTTAGGGTACGCCTTAGGGTACAGGTTCGGGTACGGGTTCGGGTACGGCGTAGGGTATGGGTTAGGGTTAGGGTTAGGGTTAGTTTTAGGGTTAGGGCTCGGTTTAGGGTACGGGTTAGGATTAGGGTACGTGTTAGGTTTAGGGTAGGGGTTAGGGTTAGGGTACGCGTTAGGGTTAGGGTAGTTATTAAACCTATCCCACTCTCTAGGTACCCCTTAGCACGTCAAGGAATATTACTTGGGGGTCCAGCCATGGAGAAGAGTTTAGACACTAGGAGAAGATAAGGAACACACCCATTATCAAGAAATCACATTAGGATTCTCTTTTTAACCTGTTCCTTAAAACACTAGTGCTTAGGAAATCTATTGGAGGCAGAAGCAGTCAAGGGTAGCTTAGGGTTAGGGTTAGGGTTAGGGTACGGCTTAGGGTATGGGTTCGGGTACGGGTTCGGGTACGGCGTAGGGTATGGGTTAGGGTTAGGGTTAGGGTTAGTTTTAGGGTTAGCGCTCGGTTTAGGGTACGGGTTAGGATTAGGGTACGTCTTAGGGTTAGGGTAGGGGATAGGGATAGGGTACGCGTTAGGGTTAGGGTAGTTATTAAACCTATCCCACTCTCTAGGTATCCCTTAGCACGTCAAGGAATATTATTTGGGGGTCCAGCCATGGAGAAGAGTTTAGACACTAGGAGAAGATAAGGAACACACCCATTATCAAGAAATCACATTAGGATTCTCTTTTTAACCTGTTCTTTAAAACACTAGTGCTTAGGAAATCTATTGGAGGCAGAATCAGTCAAGGGTAGCTTAGGGTTAGGGTTAGGGTTAGGGTTAGGGTTAGGGTACGGCTTAGGGTACGGGTTCGGGTACGGATTCGGGTACGGCATAGGGTATGGGTTAGGGTTAGGGTTAGGGTTAGTTTTAGGGTTAGGGCTCGGTTTATGGTATGGGTTAGTTTTAGGGTACGGGTTAGTGTTAGGGTAGGGGTTAGGGTTAGGGTACGCGTTAGGGTTAGGGTAGTTGTTAAACCTATCTCACTCTCTAGGTACCCCTTAGCACGTCAAGGAATATTATTAGGGGGTCCAGCCATGGAGAAGAGTTTAGACACTAGGAGAAGATAAGGAACACACCCATTATCAAGAAATCACATTAGGATTCTCTTTTTAACCTGTTCCTTAAAACACTAGTGCTTAGGAAATCTATTGGAGGCAGAAGCAGTCAAGGTTAGCTTAGGGTTAGGGTTAGGGTTAGGGTACGGCTTAGGGTACGGGTTCGGGTACGGGTTCGGGTACGGCGTAGGGTATGGGTTAGGGTTAGGGTTAGGGTTAGTTTTAGGGTTAGGGCTCGGTTTAGGGTAAGGGTTAGGATTAGGGTACGTGTTAGGGTTAGGGTAGGGGATAGGGTTAGGGTACGCGTTAGGGTTAGGCTAGTTATTAAACCTATCCCACTCTCTAGATACCCCTTAGCACGTCAAGGAATATTATTTGGGGGTCCAGCCATGGAGAAGAGTTTAGACACTAGGAGAAGATAAGGAACACACCCATTATCAAGAAATCACATTAGGATTCTCTTTTTAACCTGTTCCTTAAAACACTAGTGCTTAGGAATTCTATTGGAGGCAGAAGCAGTCAAGGGTAGCTTAGGGTTAGGGTTAGGGTTAGGGTTAGGGTTAGGGTACGGCTTAGGGTACGGGTTCGGGTACGGGTTCGGGTATGGGTTAGGGTTAGGGTTAGGGTTAGTTTTAGGGTTAGGGCTCGGTTTAGGGTACGGGTTAGGATTAGGGTACGTGTTAGGGTTAGGGTAGGGGTTAGGGTTAGGGTACGCGTTAGGGTTAGGCTAGTTATTAAACCTATCCCACTCTCTAGATACCCGTTAGCACGTCAAGGAATATTATTTGGGGGTCCAGCCATGGAGAAGAGTTTAGACACTAGGAGAAGATAAGGAACACACCCATTATCAAGAAATCACATTAGGATTCTCTTTTTAACCTGTTCCTTAAAACACTAGTGCTTAGGAAATCTATTGGAGGCAGAAGCAGTCAAGGGTAGCTTAGGGTTAGGGTTAGGGTTAGGGTTAGGGTTAGGGTACGGCTTAGGGTACGGGTTCGGGTACGGGTTCGGGTTCGGCATAGGGTATGGGTTAGGGTTAGGGTTAGTGTTAGTTTTAGGGTTAGGGCTGGGTTTAGGGTACGGGTTCGGATTAGGGTACGTGTTAGTGTTAGGGTAGGGGTTAGGGTTAGGGTACGCGTTAGGGTTAGGGTAGTTATTAAACCTATCCCACTCTCTAGGTACCCCTTAGCACGTCAAGGAATATTATTTGGGGGTCCAGCCATGGAGAAGAGTTTAGACACTAGGAAAAGATAAGGAACACACCCATTATCAAGAAATCACATTAGGATTCTCTTTTTAACCTGTTCCTTAAAACACTAGTGCTTAGGAAATCTATTGGAGGCAGAAGCAGTCAACGGTAGCTTAGGGTTAGGGTTAGGTTTAGGGTTAGGTTTAGGGTACGGCTTCGGGTACGGGTTCGGGTACGGGTTCGGGTACGGCGTAGGGTATGTTTTAGGGTTAGGGTTAGGGTTAGTGTTAGGGTTAGGGCTCGGTTTAGGGTACGGGTTAGGATTAGGGTACGTGTTAGGGTTAGAGTAGGGGTTAGGGTTAGGGTACGCGTTAGGGTTAGGTTAGTTATTAAACCTATCCCACTCTCTAGGTACCCCTTAGCACGTCAAGGAATATTACTTGGGGGTCCAGCCATGGAGAAGAGTTTAGACACTAGGAGAAGATAAGGAACACACCCATTATCAAGAAATCACATTAGGATTCTCTTTTTAACCTGTTCCTTAAAACACTAGTGCTTAGGAAATCTATTGGAGGCAGAAGCAGTCAAGGGTAGCTTAGGGTTAGGGTTAGGGTTAGGGTACGGCTTAGGGTATGGGTTCGGGTACGGGTTCGGGTACGGCGTAGGGTATGGGTTAGGGTTAGGGTTAGGGTTAGTTTTAGGGTTAGCGCTCGGTTTAGGGTACGGGTTAGGATTAGGGTACGTCTTAGGGTTAGGGTAGGGGATAGGGATAGGGTACGCGTTAGGGTTAGGGTAGTTATTAAACCTATCCCACTCTCTAGGTATCCCTTAGCACGTCAAGGAATATTATTTGGGGGTCCAGCCATGGAGAAGAGTTTAGACACTAGGAGAAGATAAGGAACACACCCATTATCAAGAAATCACATTAGGATTCTCTTTTTAACCTGTTCTTTAAAACACTAGTGCTTAGGAAATCTATTGGAGGCAGAATCAGTCAAGGGTAGCTTAGGGTTAGGGTTAGGGTTAGGGTTAGGGTTAGGGTACGGCTTATGGTACGGGTTCGGGTACGGATTCGGGTACGGCATAGGGTATGGGTTAGGGTTAGGGTTAGGGTTAGTTTTAGGGTTAGGGCTCGGTTTAGGGTATGGGTTAGTTTTAGGGTACGGGTTAGGGTTAGGGTAGGGGTTAGGGTTAGGGTACGCGTTAGGGTTAGGGTAGTTGTTAAACCTATCTCACTCTCTAGGTACCCCTTAGCACGTCAAGGAATATTATTAGGGGGTCCAGCCATGGAGAAGAGTTTAGACACTAGGAGAAGACAAGGAACACACCCATTATCAAGAAATCACATTAGGATTCTCTTTTTAACCTGTTCCTTAAAACACTAGTGCTTAGGAAATCTATTGGAGGCAGAAGCAGTCAAGGGTAGCTTAGGGTTAGGGTTAAGGTTAGGGTTAGGGTTAGGGTACGGCTTAGGGTACGGGTTCGGGTACGGGTTCGGGTACGGCGTAGGGTATGGGTTAGGGTTAGGGTTAGGGTTAGTTTTAGGGTTAGGGCTCGGTTTAGGGTACGGGTTAGGATTAGGGTACGTGTTAGGGTTAGGGTAGGGGTTAGTGTTAGGGTACGCGTTAGGGTTAGGGTAGTTATTAAACCTATCCCACTCTCTAGATACCCCTTAGCACGTCAAGGAATATTATTTGGGGGTCCAGCCATGGAGAAGAGTTTAGACACTAGGAGAAGATAAGGAACACACCCATTATCAAGAAATCACATTAGGATTCTCTTTTTAACCTGTTCCTTAAAACACTAGTGCTTAGGAAATCTATTGGAGGCAGAAGCAGTCAAGGGTAGCTTAGGGTTAGGGTTAGGGTTAGGGTTAGGGTTAGGGTACGGCTTAGGGTACGGGTTCGGGTACGGGTTCGGGTTCGGCATAGGGTATGGGTTAGGGTTAGGGTTAGTGTTAGTTTTAGGGTTAGGGCTGGGTTTAGGGTACGGGTTCGGATTAGGGTACGTGTTAGTGTTAGGGTAGGGGTTAGGGTTAGGGTACGCGTTAGGGTTAGGGTAGTTATTAAACCTATCCCACTCTCTAGGTACCCCTTAGCACGTCAAGGAATATTATTTGGGGGTCCAGCCATGGAGAAGAGTTTAGACACTAGGAAAAGATAAGGAACACACCCATTATCAAGAAATCACATTAGGATTCTCTTTTTAACCTGTTCCTTAAAACACTAGTGCTTAGGAAATCTATTGGAGGCAGAAGCAGTCAACGGTAGCTTAGGGTTAGGGTTAGGTTTAGGGTTAGGTTTAGGGTACGGCTTCGGGTACGGGTTCGGGTACGGGTTCGGGTACGGCGTAGGGTATGTTTTAGGGTTAGGGTTAGGGTTAGTGTTAGGGTTAGGGCTCGGTTTAGGGTACGGGTTAGGATTAGGGTACGTGTTAGGGTTAGAGTAGGGGTTAGGGTTAGGGTACGCGTTAGGGTTAGGTTAGTTATTAAACCTATCCCACTCTCTAGGTACCCCTTAGCACGTCAAGGAATATTACTTGGGGGTCCAGCCATGGAGAAGAGTTTAGACACTAGGAGAAGATAAGGAACACACCCATTATCAAGAAATCACATTAGGATTCTCTTTTTAACCTGTTCCTTAAAACACTAGTGCTTAGGAAATCTATTGGAGGCAGAAGCAGTCAAGGGTAGCTTAGGGTTAGGGTTAGGGTTAGGGTACGGCTTAGGGTATGGGTTCGGGTACGGGTTCGGGTACGGCGTAGGGTATGGGTTAGGGTTAGGGTTAGGGTTAGTTTTAGGGTTAGCGCTCGGTTTAGGGTACGGGTTACGATTAGGGTACGTCTTAGGGTTAGGGTAGGGGTTAGGGTTAGGGTACGCGTTAGGGTTAGGGTAGTTGTTAAACCTATCTCACTCTCTAGGTACCCCTTAGCACGTCAAGGAATATTATTAGGGGGTCCAGCCATGGAGAAGAGTTTAGACACTAGGAGAAGACAAGGAACACACCCATTATCAAGAAATCACATTAGGATTCTCTTTTTAACCTGTTCCTTAAAACACTAGTGCTTAGGAAATCTATTGGAGGCAGAAGCAGTCAAGGGTAGCTTAGGGTTAGGGTTAAGGTTAGGGTTAGGGTTAGGGTACGGCTTAGGGTACGGGTTCGGGTACGGGTTCGGGTACGGCGTAGGGTATGGGTTAGGGTTAGGGTTAGGGTTAGTTTTAGGGTTAGGGCTCGGTTTAGGGTACGGGTTAGGATTAGGGTACGTGTTAGGGTTAGGGTAGGGGTTAGTGTTAGGGTACGCGTTAGGGTTAGGGTAGTTATTAAACCTATCCCACTCTCTAGATACCCCTTAGCACGTCAAGGAATATTATTTGGGGGTCCAGCCATGGAGAAGAGTTTAGACACTAGGAGAAGATAAGGAACACACCCATTATCAAGAAATCACATTAGGATTCTCTTTTTAACCTGTTCCTTAAAACACTAGTGCTTAGGAAATCTATTGGAGGCAGAAGCAGTCAAGGGTAGCTTAGGGTTAGGGTTAGGGTTAGGGTTAGGGTTAGGGTACGGCTTAGGGTACGGGTTCGGGTACGGGTTCGGGTTCGGCATAGGGTATGGGTTAGGGTTAGGGTTAGTGTTAGTTTTAGGGTTAGGGCTGGGTTTAGGGTACGGGTTCGGATTAGGGTACGTGTTAGTGTTAGGGTAGGGGTTAGGGTTAGGGTACGCGTTAGGGTTAGGGTAGTTATTAAACCTATCCCACTCTCTAGGTACCCCTTAGCACGTCAAGGAATATTATTTGGGGGTCCAGCCATGGAGAAGAGTTTAGACACTAGGAAAAGATAAGGAACACACCCATTATCAAGAAATCACATTAGGATTCTCTTTTTAACCTGTTCCTTAAAACACTAGTGCTTAGGAAATCTATTGGAGGCAGAAGCAGTCAACGGTAGCTTAGGGTTAGGGTTAGGTTTAGGGTTAGGTTTAGGGTACGGCTTCGGGTACGGGTTCGGGTACGGGTTCGGGTACGGCGTAGGGTATGTTTTAGGGTTAGGGTTAGGGTTAGTGTTAGGGTTAGGGCTCGGTTTAGGGTACGGGTTAGGATTAGGGTACGTGTTAGGGTTAGAGTAGGGGTTAGGGTTAGGGTACGCGTTAGGGTTAGGTTAGTTATTAAACCTATCCCACTCTCTAGGTACCCCTTAGCACGTCAAGGAATATTACTTGGGGGTCCAGCCATGGAGAAGAGTTTAGACACTAGGAGAAGATAAGGAACACACCCATTATCAAGAAATCACATTAGGATTCTCTTTTTAACCTGTTCCTTAAAACACTAGTGCTTAGGAAATCTATTGGAGGCAGAAGCAGTCAAGGGTAGCTTAGGGTTAGGGTTAGGGTTAGGGTACGGCTTAGGGTATGGGTTCGGGTACGGGTTCGGGTACGGCGTAGGGTATGGGTTAGGGTTAGGGTTAGGGTTAGTTTTAGGGTTAGCGCTCGGTTTAGGGTACGGGTTAGGATTAGGGTACGTCTTAGGGTTAGGGTAGGGGATAGGGATAGGGTACGCGTTAGGGTTAGGGTAGTTATTAAACCTATCCCACTCTCTAGGTATCCCTTAGCACGTCAAGGAATATTATTTGGGGGTCCAGCCATGGAGAAGAGTTTAGACACTAGGAGAAGATAAGGAACACACCCATTATCAAGAAATCACATTAGGATTCTCTTTTTAACCTGTTCTTTAAAACACTAGTGCTTAGGAAATCTATTGGAGGCAGAATCAGTCAAGGGTAGCTTAGGGTTAGGGTTAGGGTTAGGGTTAGGGTTAGGGTACGGCTTAGGGTACGGGTTCGGGTACGGATTCGGGTACGGCATAGGGTATGGGTTAGGGTTAGGGTTAGGGTTAGTTTTAGGGTTAGGGCTCGGTTTAGGGTATGGGTTAGTTTTAGGGTACGGGTTAGGGTTAGGGTAGGGGTTAGGGTTAGGGTACGCGTTAGGGTTAGGGTAGTTGTTAAACCTATCTCACTCTCTAGGTACCCCTTAGCACGTCAAGGAATATTATTAGGGGGTCCAGCCATGGAGAAGAGTTTAGACACTAGGAGAAGATAAGGAACACACCCATTATCAAGAAATCACATTAGGATTCTCTTTTTAACCTGTTCCTTAAAACACTAGTGCTTAGGAAATCTATTGGAGGCAGAAGCAGTCAAGGGTAGCTTAGGGTTAGGGTTAAGGTTAGGGTTAGGGTTAGGGTACGGCTTAGGGTACGGGTTCGGGTACGGGTTCGGGTACGGCGTAGGGTATGGGTTAGGGTTAGGGTTAGGGTTAGTTTTAGGGTTAGGGCTCGGTTTAGGGTACGGGTTAGGATTAGGGTACGTGTTAGGGTTAGGGTAGGGGTTAGTGTTAGGGTACGCGTTAGGGTTAGGGTAGTTATTAAACCTATCCCACTCTCTAGATACCCCTTAGCACGTCAAGGAATATTATTTGGGGGTCCAGCCATGGAGAAGAGTTTAGACACTAGGAGAAGATAAGGAACACACCCATTATCAAAAAATCACATTAGGATTCTCTTTTTAACCTGTTCCTTAAATCACTAATGCTTAGGAAATCTATTGGAGGCAGTAGCAGTCAAGGGTAGCTTACGGTTAGGGTTAGGGTTAGGGTACGCCTTAGGGTACAGGTTCGGGTACGGGTTCGGGTATGGTGTAGGGTATGGGTTAGGGTTAGGGTTAGGGTTAGTTTTAGGGTTAGGGCTCGGTTTAGGGTACGGGTTAGGATTAGGGTACGTGTTAGGGTTAGGGTAGGGGTTAGGGTTAGGGTACGCATTAGGGTTAGGGTAGTTATTAAACCTATCCCACTCTCTAGGTACCCCTTAGCACGTCAAGGAATATTACTTGGGGGTCCAGCCATGGAGAAGAGTTTAGACACTAGGAGAAGATAAGGAACACACCCATTATCAAGAAATCACATTAGGATTCTCTTTTTAACCTGTTCCTCAAAACACTAGTGCTTAGGATATCTATTGGAGGCAGAAGCAGTCAAGGGTAGCTTAGGGTTAGGGTTAGGGTTAGGGTAAGGGTAAGGGTATGGCTTAGGGTACGGGTTCAGGTACGGGTTCGGGTACGGCGTAGGGTATGGGTTAGTGTTAGGGTTAGGGTTAGTTTTAGGGTTAGGGCTCGGTTTAGGGTACGGGTTAGGATTAGGGTACGTGTTAGGGATAGCGTAGGGGTTAGGGTTAGGGTACGCGTTAGGGTTAGGGTAGTTATTAAACCTATCCCACTCTCTAGATACCCCTTAGCACGTCAAGGAATATTATTTGGGGGTCCAGCCATGGAGAAGAGTTTAGACACTAGGAGAAGATAAGGAACACACCCATTATCAAGAAATCACATTAGGATTCTCTTTTTAACCTGTTCCTTAAAACACTAGTGCTTAGGAAATCTATTGGAGGCAGAAGCAGTCAAGGGTAGCTTAGGGTTAGGGCTAGGGTTAGGGTTAGGGTTAGGGTTAGGGTACGGCTTAGGGTACGGGTTCGGGTACGGCTTCGTGTACGGCATAGGGTATGGGTTAGGGTTGGGGTTAGGGTTAGTTTTAGGGTTAGGGCTCGGTTTAGGGTACGGGTTAGGATTAGGGTACGTGTTAGGGTTAGGGTAGGGGTTAGGGTTAGGGTACGCGTTAGGGTTAGGTTAGTTATTAAAGCTATCCCACTCTCTAGATACCCCTTAGCACGTCAAGGAATATTATTTGGGGGTCCAGCCATGGAGAAGAGTTTAGACACTAGGAGAAGATAAGGAACACACCCATTATCAAGAAATCACATTAGGATTCTCTTTTTAACCTGTTCCTTAAAACACTAGTGCTTAGGAAATCTATTGGAGGCAGAAGCAGTCAAGGTTAGCTTAGGGTTAGGGTTAGGGTTAGGGTACGGCTTAGGGTATGGGTTCGGGTACGGGTTCGGGTACGGCGTAGGGTATGGGTTAGGGTTAGGGTTAGGGTTAGTTTTAGGGTTAGCGCTCGGTTTAGGGTACGGGTTAGGATTAGGGTACGTCTTAGGGTTAGGGTAGGGGATAGGGATAGGGTACGCGTTAGGGTTAGGGTAGTTATTAAACCTATCCCACTCTCTAGGTATCCCTTAGCACGTCAAGGAATATTATTTGGGGGTCCAGCCATGGAGAAGAGTTTAGACACTAGGAGAAGATAAGGAACACACCCATTATCAAGAAATCACATTAGGATTCTCTTTTTAACCTGTTCCTTAAAACACTAGTGCTTAGGAAATCTATTGGAGGCAGAAGCAGTCAAGGGTAGCTTAGGGTTAGGGTTAGGGTTAGGGTACGGCTTAGGGTACGGGTTCGGGTACGGATTCGGGTACGGCATAGGGTATGGGTTAGGGTTAGGGTTAGGGTTTGTTTTAGGGTTAGGGCTCGGTTTAGGGTATGGGTTAGGATTAGGGTATGGGTTAGGGTTAGGGTAGGGGTTAGGGTTAGTGTACGCGTTAGGGTTAGGGTAGTTATTAAACCTATCTCACTCTCTAGGTACCCCTTAGCACGTCAAGGAATATTATTTGGGGGTCCAGCCATGGAGAAGAGTTTAGACACTAGGAGAAGATAAGGAACACACCCATTATCAAGAAATCACATTAGGATTCTATTTTTAACCTGTTCCTTAAAACACTAGTGCTTAGGAAATCTATTGGAGGCAGAAGCAGTCAAGGGTAGCTTAGGGTTAGGGTTAGGGTTAGGGTTAGGGTTAGGGTACGGCTTAGGGTACGGGTTCGGGTACGGGTTCGGATACGGCGTAGGGTATGGGTTAGGGTTAGTTTTAGGGTTAGGGCTCGGTTTAGGGTACGGGTTAGGATTAGGGTACGTGTTAGGGTTAGGGTAGGGGTTAGGGTTAGGGTACGCGTTAGGGTTAGGCTAGTTATTAAACCTATCCCACTCTCTAGATACCCCTTAGCACGTTAAGGAATATTATTTGGGGTTCCAGCCATGGAGAAGAGTTTAGACACTAGGAGAAGATAAGGAACACACCCATTATCAAGAAATCACATTAGGATTCTCTTTTTAACCTGTTCCTTAAAACACTAGTGCTTAGGAAATCTATTGGAGGCAGAAGCAGTCAAGGGTAGCTTAGGGTTAGGGCTAGGGTTAGGGTTAGGGTTAGGGTTAGGGTACGGCTTAGGGTACGGGTTCGGGTACGGCTTCGTGTACGGCATAGGGTATGGGTTAGGGTTGGGGTTAGGGTTAGTTTTAGGGTTAGGGCTCGGTTTAGGGTATGGGTTAGGATTAGGGTACGTGTTAGGGTTAGGGTAGGGGTTAGGGTTAGGGTACGCGTTAGGTTTAGGGTAGTTATTAAACCTATCCCACTCTCTAGATACCCCTTAGCACGTCAAGGAATATTATTTGGGGGTCCAGCCATGGAGAAGAGTTTAGACACTAGGAGAAGATAAGGAACACACCCATTATCAAGAAATCACATTAGGATTCTCTTTTTAACCTGTTCCTTAAAACACTAGTGCTTAGGAAATCTATTGGAGGCAGAAGCAGTCAAGGGTAGCTTAGGGTTAGGGTTAGGGTTAGGGTTAGGGTACGGCTTAGGGTAGGGATTCGGGTACGGCTTCGTGTACGGCAAAGGGTATGGGTTAGGGTTAGGGTTAGGGTTAGTTTTAGGGTTAGGTCTCGGTTTAGGGTAAGGGTTAGGATTAGGGTACGTGTTAGGGTTAGGGTAGGGGATAGGGTTAGGTACGCGTTAGGGTTAGGGTAGTTATTAAACCTATCCCACTCTCTAGGTACCCCTTAGCACGTCAAGGAATATTATTTGGGGGTCCAGCCATGGAGAAGAGTTTACACACTAGGAGAAGATAAGGAACACACCCATTATCAAGAAATGACATTAGGATTCTCTTTTTAACCTGTTCCTTAAAACACTAGTGCTTAGGAAATCTATTGGAGGCAGAAGCAGTCAAGGTTAGCTTAGGGTTAGGGTTAGGGTTAGGGTACGGCTTAGGGTACGGGTTCGGGTACGGGTTCGGTTACGGCGTAGGGTATGGGTTAGGGTTAGGGTTAGGGTTAGTTTTAGGGTTAGGGCTCGGTTTAGAGTAAGGGTTAGGATTAGGGTACGTGTTAGGGTTAGGGTAGGGGATAGGGTTAGGTACGCGTTAGGGTTAGGGTAGTTATTAAACCTATCCCACTCTCTAGGTACCCCTTAGCACGTCAAGGAATATTATTTGGGGGTCCAGCCATGGAGAAGAGTTTAGACACTAGGAGAAGATAAGGAACACACCCATTATCAAGAAATCACATTAGGATTCTCTTTTTAACCTGTTCCTTAAAACACTAGTGCTTAGGAAATCTATTGGAGGCAGAAGCAGTCAAGGGTAGCTTAGGGTTAGGGTTAGGGTTAGGGTACGGCTTTGGGTACGGGTTCGGGTACGGGTTCGGGTACGGCGTAGGGTATGGGTTAGGGTTAGGGTTAGGGTTAGTTATAGGGTTAGGGCTCGGTTTAGGGTACGGGTTAGGATTAGGGTACGTGTTAGGGTTAGGGTAGGGGTTAGGGTTAGGGTACGCGTTAGGGTTAGGCTAGTTATTAAACCTATCCCACTCTCTAGATACCCCTTAGCACGTCAAGGAATATTATTTGGGGGTCCAGCCATGGAGAAGAGTTTAGACACTAGGAGAAGATAAGGAACACACCCATTATCAATAAATCACATTAGGATTCTCTTTTTAACCTGTTCCTTAAAACACTAGTGCTTAGGAATTCTATTGGAGGCAGAAGCAGTCAAGGGTAGCTTAGGGTTAGGGTTAGGGTTAGGGTTAGGGTTAGGGTACGGCTTAGGGTACGGGTTCGGGTATGGGTTCGGGTACGGCGTAGGGTATGGGTTAGGGTTAGGGTTAGGGTTAGTTTTAGGGTTAGGGCTCGGTTTAGGGTACGGGTTAGGATTAGGGTACGTGTTAGGGTTAGGGTAGGGGTTAGGGTTAGGGTACGCGTTAGGGTTAGGCTAGTTATTAAACCTATCCCACTCTCTAGATACCCGTTAGCACGTCAAGGAATATTATTTGGGGGTCCAGCCATGGAGAAGAGTTTAGACACTAGGAGAAGATAAGGAACACACCCATTATCAAGAAATCACATTAGGATTCTCTTTTTAACCTGTTCCTTAAAACACTAGTGCTTAGGAAATCTATTGGAGGCAGAAGCAGTCAAGGGTAGCTTAGGGTTAGGGTTAGGGTTAGGGTTAGGGTTAGGGTACGGCTTAGGGTACGGGTTCGGGTACGGGTTCGGGTTCGGCATAGGGTATGGGTTAGGGTTAGGGTTAGTGTTAGTTTTAGGGTTAGGGCTGGGTTTAGGGTACGGGTTCGGATTAGGGTACGTGTTAGTGTTAGGGTAGGGGTTAGGGTTAGGGTACGCGTTAGGGTTAGGGTAGTTATTAAACCTATCCCACTCTCTAGGTACCCCTTAGCACGTCAAGGAATATTATTTGGGGGTCCAGCCATGGAGAAGAGTTTAGACACTAGGAAAAGATAAGGAACACACCCATTATCAAGAAATCACATTAGGATTCTCTTTTTAACCTGTTCCTTAAAACACTAGTGCTTAGGAAATCTATTGGAGGCAGAAGCAGTCAACGGTAGCTTAGGGTTAGGGTTAGGTTTAGGGTTAGGTTTAGGGTACGGCTTCGGGTACGGGTTCGGGTACGGGTTCGGGTACGGCGTAGGGTATGTTTTAGGGTTAGGGTTAGGGTTAGTGTTAGGGTTAGGGCTCGGTTTAGGGTACGGGTTAGGATTAGGGTACGTGTTAGGGTTAGAGTAGGGGTTAGGGTTAGGGTACGCGTTAGGGTTAGGGTAGTTATTAAACCTATCCCACTCTCCAGATACCCCTTAGCACGTCAAGGAATATTATTTGGGGGTCCAGCCATGGAGAAGAGTTTAGACACTAGGAGAAGATAAGGAACACACCCATTATCAAGAAATCACATTAGGATTCTCTTTTTAACCTGTTCCTTAAATCACTAATGCTTAGGAAATCTATTGGAGGCAGTAGCAGTCAAGGGTAGCTTACGGTTAGGGTTAGGGTTAGGGTTAGGGTACGCCTTAGGGTACAGGTTCGGGTACGGGTTCGGGTACGGCGTAGGGTATGGGTTAGGGTTAGGGTTAGGGTTAGTTTTAGGGTTAGGGCTCGGTTTAGGGTACGGGTTAGGATTAGGTTACGTGTTAGGTTTAGGGTAGGGGTTAGGGTTAGGGTACGCGTTAGGGTTAGGGTAGTTATTAAACCTATCCCACTCTCTAGGTACCCCTTAGCACGTCAAGGAATATTACTTGGGGGTCCAGCCATGGAGAAGAGTTTAGACACTAGGAGAAGATAAGGAACACACCCATTATCAAGAAATCACATTAGGATTCTCTTTTTAACCTGTTCCTTAAAACACTAGTGCTTAGGAAATCTATTGGAGGCAGAAGCAGTCAAGGGTAGCTTAGGGTTAGGGTTAGGGTTAGGGTACGGCTTAGGGTATGGGTTCGGGTACGGGTTCGGGTACGGCGTAGGGTATGGGTTAGGGTTAGGGTTAGGGTTAGTTTTAGGGTTAGCGCTCGGTTTAGGGTACGGGTTAGGATTAGGGTACGTCTTAGGGTTAGGGTAGGGGATAGGGATAGGGTACGCGTTAGGGTTAGGGTAGTTATTAAACCTATCCCACTCTCTAGGTATCCCTTAGCACGTCAAGGAATATTATTTGGGGGTCCAGCCATGGAGAAGAGTTTAGACACTAGGAGAAGATAAGGAACACACCCATTATCAAGAAATCACATTAGGATTCTCTTTTTAACCTGTTCTTTAAAACACTAGTGCTTAGGAAATCTATTGGAGGCAGAATCAGTCAAGGGTAGCTTAGGGTTAGGGTTAGGGTTAGGGTTAGGGTTAGGGTTAGGGTACGGCTTAGGGTACGGGTTCGGGTACGGATTCGGGTACGGCATAGGGTATGGGTTAGGGTTAGGGTTAGGGTTAGTTTTAGGGTTAGGGCTCGGTTTAGGGTATGGGTTAGTTTTAGGGTACGGGTTAGGGTTAGGGTAGGGGTTAGGGTTAGGGTACGCGTTAGGGTTAGGGTAGTTGTTAAACCTATCTCACTCTCTAGGTACCCCTTAGCACGTCAAGGAATATTATTAGGGGGTCCAGCCATGGAGAAGAGTTTAGACACTAGGAGAAGATAAGGAACACACCCATTATCAAGAAATCACATTAGGATTCTCTTTTTAACCTGTTCCTTAAAACACTAGTGCTTAGGAAATCTATTGGAGGCAGAAGCAGTCAAGGGTAGCTTAGGGTTAGGGTTAAGGTTAGGGTTAGGGTTAGGGTACGGCTTAGGGTACGGGTTCGGGTACGGGTTCGGGTACGGCGTAGGGTATGGGTTAGGGTTAGGGTTAGGGTTAGTTTTAGGGTTAGGGCTCGGTTTAGGGTACGGGTTAGGATTAGGGTACGTGTTAGGGTTAGGGTAGGGGTTAGTGTTAGGGTACGCGTTAGGGTTAGGGTAGTTATTAAACCTATCCCACTCTCTAGATACCCCTTAGCACGTCAAGGAATATTATTTGGGGGTCCAGCCATGGAGAAGAGTTTAGACACTAGGAGAAGATAAGGAACACACCCATTATCAAGAAATCACATTAGGATTCTCTTTTTAAACTGTTCCTTAAATCACTAATGCTTAGGAAATCTATTGGAGGCAGTAGCAGTCAAGGGTAGCTTACGGTTAGGGTTAGGGTTAGGGTACGCCTTAGGGTACAGGTTCGGGTACGGGTTCGGGTACGGCGTAGGGTATGGGTTAGGGTTAGGGTTAGGGTTAGTTTTAGGGTTAGGGCTCGGTTTAGGGTACGGGTTAGGATTAGGGTACGTGTTAGGGTTAGGGTAGGGGTTAGGGTTAGGGTACGCATTAGGGTTAGGGTAGTTATTAAACCTATCCCACTCTCTAGGTACCCCTTAGCACGTCAAGGAATATTACTTGGGGGTCCAGCCATGGAGAAGAGTTTAGACACTAGGAGAAGATAAGGAACACACCCATTATCAAGAAATCACATTAGGATTCTCTTTTTAACCTGTTCCTTAAAACACTAGTGCTTAGGATATCTATTGGAGGCAGAAGCAGTCAAGGGTAGCTTAGGGTTAGGGTTAGGGTTAGGGTAAGGGTAAGGGTATGGCTTAGGGTACGGGTTCAGGTACGGGTTCGGGTACGGCGTAGGGTATGGGTTAGTGTTAGGGTTAGGGTTAGTTTTAGGGTTAGGGCTCGGTTTAGGGTACGGGTTAGGATTAGGGTACGTGTTAGGGATAGCGTAGGGGTTAGGGTTAGGGTACGCGTTAGGGTTAGGGTAGTTATTAAACCTATCCCACTCTCTAGGTACCCCTTAGCACGTCAAGGAATATTATTTGGGGGTCCAGCCATGGAGAAGAGTTTAGACACTAGGAGAAGATAAGGAACACACCCATTATCAAGAAATCACATTAGGATTCTCTTTTTAACCTGTTCCTTAAAACACTAGTGCTTAGGAAATCTATTGGAGGCAGAAGCAGTCAAGGGTAGCTTAGGGTTAGGGTTAGGGTTAGGGTACGGCTTTGGGTACGGGTTCGGGTACGGGTTCGGGTACGGCGTAGGGTATGGGTTAGGGTTAGGGTTAGGGTTAGTTATAGGGTTAGGGCTCGGTTTAGGGTACGGGTTAGGATTAGGGTACGTGTTAGGGTTAGGGTAGGGGTTAGGGTTAGGGTACGCGTTAGGGTTAGGCTAGTTATTAAACCTATCCCACTCTCTAGATACCCCTTAGCACGTCAAGGAATATTATTTGGGGGTCCAGCCATGGAGAAGAGTTTAGACACTAGGAGAAGATAAGGAACACACCCATTATCAATAAATCACATTAGGATTCTCTTTTTAACCTGTTCCTTAAAACACTAGTGCTTAGGAATTCTATTGGAGGCAGAAGCAGTCAAGGGTAGCTTAGGGTTAGGGTTAGGGTTAGGGTTAGGGTTAGGGTACGGCTTAGGGTACGGGTTCGGGTACGGGTTCGGGTACGGCGTAGGGTATGGGTTAGGGTTAGGGTTAGGGTTAGTTTTAGGGTTAGGGCTCGGTTTAGGGTACGGGTTAGGATTAGGGTACGTGTTAGGGTTAGGGTAGGGGTTAGGGTTAGGGTACGCGTTAGGGTTAGGCTAGTTATTAAACCTATCCCACTCTCTAGATACCCGTTAGCACGTCAAGGAATATTATTTGGGGGTCCAGCCATGGAGAAGAGTTTAGACACTAGGAGAAGATAAGGAACACACCCATTATCAAGAAATCACATTAGGATTCTCTTTTTAACCTGTTCCTTAAAACACTAGTGCTTAGGAAATCTATTGGAGGCAGAAGCAGTCAAGGGTAGCTTAGGGTTAGGGTTAGGGTTAGGGTTAGGGTTAGGGTACGGCTTAGGGTACGGGTTCGGGTACGGGTTCGGGTTCGGCATAGGGTATGGGTTAGGGTTAGGATTAGTGTTAGTTTTAGGGTTAGGGCTGGGTTTAGGGTACGGGTTCGGATTAGGGTACGTGTTAGTGTTAGGGTAGGGGTTAGGGTTAGGGTACGCGTTAGGGTTAGGGTAGTTATTAAACCTATCCCACTCTCTAGGTACCCCTTAGCACGTCAAGGAATATTATTTGGGGGTCCAGCCATGGAGAAGAGTTTAGACACTAGGAAAAGATAAGGAACACACCCATTATCAAGAAATCACATTAGGATTCTCTTTTTAACCTGTTCCTTAAAACACTAGTGCTTAGGAAATCTATTGGAGGCAGAAGCAGTCAAGGGTAGCTTAGGGTTAGGGTTAGGGTTAGGGTACGGCTTAGGGTATGGGTTCGGGTACGGGTTCGGGTACGGCGTAGGGTATGGGTTAGGGTTAGGGTTAGGGTTAGTTTTAGGGTTAGCGCTCGGTTTAGGGTACGGGTTAGGATTAGGGTACGTCTTAGGGTTAGGGTAGGGGATAGGGATAGGGTACGCGTTAGGGTTAGGGTAGTTATTAAACCTATCCCACTCTCTAGGTATCCCTTAGCACGTCAAGGATTATTATTTGGGGGTCCAGCCATGGAGAAAAGTTTAGACACTAGGAGAAGATAAGGAACACACCCATTATCAAGAAATCACATTAGGATTCTCTTTTTAACCTGTTCTTTAAAACACTATTGCTTAGGAAATCTATTGGAGGCAGAAACAGTCAAGGGTAGCTTAGGGTTAGGGTTAGGGTTAGGGTTAGGGTTAGGGTACGGCTTAGGGTACGGGTTCGGGTACGGATTCGGGTACGGCATAGGGTATGGGTTAGGGTTAGGGTTAGGGTTAGTTTTAGGGTTAGGGCTCGGTTTATGGTATGGGTTAGTTTTAGGGTACGGGTTAGTGTTAGGGTAGGGGTTAGGGTTAGGGTACGCGTTAGGGTTAGGGTAGTTGTTAAACCTATCTCACTCTCTAGGTACCCCTTAGCACGTCAAGGAATATTATTAGGGGGTCCAGCCATGGAGAAGAGTTTAGACACTAGGAGAAGATAAGGAACACACCCATTATCAAGAAATCACATTAGGATTCTCTTTTTAACCTGTTCCTTAAAACACTAGTGCTTAGGAAATCTATTGGAGGCAGAAGCAGTCAAGGGTAGCTTAGGGTTAGGGTTAAGGTTAGGGTTAGGGTTAGGGTACGGCTTAGGGTACGGGTTCGGGTACGGGTTCGGGTACGGCGTAGGGTATGGGTTAGGGTTAGGGTTAGGGTTAGTTTTAGGGTTAGGGCTCGGTTTAGGGTACGGGTTAGGATTAGGGTACGTGTTAGGGTTAGGGTAGGGGTTAGTGTTAGGGTACGCGTTAGGGTTAGGGTAGTTATTAAACCTATCCCACTCTCTAGATACCCCTTAGCCCGTCAAGGAATATTATTTGGGGGTCCAGCCATGGAGAAGAGTTTAGACACTAGGAGAAGATAAGGAACACACCCATTATCAAGAAATCACATTAGGATTCTCTTTTTAACCTGTTCCTTAAATCACTAATGCTTAGGAAATCTATTGGAGGCAGTAGCAGTCAAGGGTAGCTTACGGTTAGGGTTAGGGTTAGGGTACGCCTTAGGGTACAGGTTCGGGTACGGGTTCGGGTACGGCGTAGGGTATGGGTTAGGGTTAGGGTTAGGGTTAGTTTTAGGGTTAGGGCTCGGTTTAGGGTACGGGTTAGGATTAGGGTACGTGTTAGGGTTAGGGTAGGGGTTAGGGTTAGGGTACGCATTAGGGTTAGGGTAGTTATTAAACCTATCCCACTCTCTAGGTACCCCTTAGCACGTCAAGGAATATTACTTGGGGGTCCAGCCATGGAGAAGAGTTTAGACACTAGGAGAAGATAAGGAACACACCCATTATCAAGAAATCACATTAGGATTCTCTTTTTAACCTGTTCCTTAAAACACTAGTGCTTAGGATATCTATTGGAGGCAGAAGCAGTCAAGGGTAGCTTAGGGTTAGGGTTAGGGTTAGGGTAAGGGTAAGGGTATGGCTTAGGGTACGGGTTCAGGTACGGGTTCGGGTACGGCGTAGGGTATGGGTTAGTGTTAGGGTTAGGGTTAGTTTTAGGGTTAGGGCTCGGTTTAGGGTACGGGTTAGGATTAGGGTACGTGTTAGGGATAGCGTAGGGGTTAGGGTTAGGGTACGCGTTAGGGTTAGGGTAGTTATTAAACCTATCCCACTCTCTAGATACCCCTTAGCACGTCAAGGAATATTATTTGGGGGTCCAGCCATGGAGAAGAGTTTAGACACTAGGAGAAGATAAGGAACACACCCATTATCAAGAAATCACATTAGGATTCTCTTTTTAACCTGTTCCTTAAAACACTAGTGCTTAGGAAATCTATTGGAGGCAGAAGCAGTCAAGGGTAGCTTAGGGTTAGGGCTAGGGTTAGGGTTAGGGTTAGGGTTAGGGTACGGCTTAGGGTACGGGTTCGGGTACGGCTTCGTGTACGGCATAGGGTATGGGTTAGGGTTGGGGTTAGGGTTAGTTTTAGGGTTAGGGCTCGGTTTAGGGTACGGGTTAGGATTAGGGTACGTGTTAGGGTTAGGGTAGGGGTTAGGGTTAGGGTACGCGTTAGGGTTAGGTTAGTTATTAAAGCTATCCCACTCTCTAGATACCCCTTAGCACGTCAAGGAATATTATTTGGGGGTCCAGCCATGGAGAAGAGTTTAGACACTAGGAGAAGATAAGGAACACACCCATTATCAAGAAATCACATTAGGATTCTCTTTTTAACCTGTTCCTTAAAACACTAGTGCTTAGGAAATCTATTGGAGGCAGAAGCAGTCAAGGTTAGCTTAGGGTTAGGGTTAGGGTTAGGGTACGGCTTAGGGTATGGGTTCGGGTACGGGTTCGGGTACGGCGTAGGGTATGGGTTAGGGTTAGGGTTAGGGTTAGTTTTAGGGTTAGCGCTCGGTTTAGGGTACGGGTTAGGATTAGGGTACGTCTTAGGGTTAGGGTAGGGGATAGGGATAGGGTACGCGTTAGGGTTAGGGTAGTTATTAAACCTATCCCACTCTCTAGGTATCCCTTAGCACGTTAAGGAATATTATTTGGGGGTCCAGCCATGGAGAAGAGTTTAGACACTAGGAGAAGATAAGGAACACACCCATTATCAAGAAATCACATTAGGATTCTCTTTTTAACCTGTTCCTTAAAACACTAGTGCTTAGGAAATCTATTGGAGGCAGAAGCAGTCAAGGGTAGCTTAGGGTTAGGGTTAGGGTTAGGGTTAGGGTTAGGGTATGGCTTAGGGTACGGGTTCGGGTACGGGTTCGGATACGGCGTAGGGTATGGGTTAGGGTTAGTTTTAGGGTTAGGGCTCGGTTTAGGGTACGGGTTAGGATTAGGGTACGTGTTAGGGTTAGGGTAGGGGTTAGGGTTAGGGTACGCGTTAGGGTTAGGCTAGTTATTAAACCTATCCCACTCTCTAGATACCCCTTATCACGTTAAGGAATATTATTTGGGGTTCCAGCCATGGAGAAGAGTTTAGACACTAGGAGAAGATAAGGAACACACCCATTATCAAGAAATCACATTAGGATTCTCTTTTTAACCTGTTCCTTAAAACACTAGTGCTTAGGAAATCTATTGGAGGCAGAAGCAGTCAAGGGTAGCTTAGGGTTAGGGCTAGGGTTAGGGTTAGGGTTAGGGTTAGGGTACGGCTTAGGGTATGGGTTCGGGTACGGCTTCGTGTACGGCATAGGGTATGGGTTAGGGTTGGGGTTAGGGTTAGTTTTAGGGTTAGGGCTCGGTTTAGGGTATGGGTTAGGATTAGGGTACGTGTTAGGGTTAGGGTAGGGGTTAGGGTTAGGGTACGCGTTAGGTTTAGGGTAGTTATTAAACCTATCCCACTCTCTAGATACCCCTTAGCACGTCAAGGAATATTATTTGGGGGTCCAGCCATGGAGAAGAGTTTACACACTAGGAGAAGATAAGGAACACACCCATTATCAAGAAATGACATTAGGATTCTCTTTTTAACCTGTTCCTTAAAACACTAGTGCTTAGGAAATCTATTGGAGGCAGAAGCAGTCAAGGTTAGCTTAGGGTTAGGGTTAGGGTTAGGGTACGGCTTAGGGTACGGGTTCGGGTACGGGTTCGGTTACGGCGTAGGGTATGGGTTAGGGTTAGGGTTAGGGTTAGTTTTAGGGTTAGGGCTCGGTTTAGAGTAAGGGTTAGGATTAGGGTACGTGTTAGGGTTAGGGTAGGGGATAGGGTTAGGTACGCGTTAGGGTTAGGGTAGTTATTAAACCTATCCCACTCTCTAGGTACCCCTTAGCACGTCAAGGAATATTATTTGGGGGTCCAGCCATGGAGAAGAGTTTAGACACTAGGAGAAGATAAGGAACACACCCATTATCAAGAAATCACATTAGGATTCTCTTTTTAACCTGTTCCTTAAAACACTAGTGCTTAGGAAATCTATTGGAGGCAGAAGCAGTCAAGGGTAGCTTAGGGTTAGGGTTAGGGTTAGGGTACGGCTTTGGGTACGGGTTCGGGTACGGGTTCGGGTACGGCGTAGGGTATGGGTTAGGGTTAGGGTTAGGGTTAGTTATAGGGTTAGGGCTCGGTTTAGGGTACGGGTTAGGATTAGGGTACGTGTTAGGGTTAGGGTAGGGGTTAGGGTTAGGGTACGCGTTAGGGTTAGGCTAGTTATTAAACCTATCCCACTCTCTAGATACCCCTTAGCACGTCAAGGAATATTATTTGGGGGTCCAGCCATGGAGAAGAGTTTAGACACTAGGAGAAGATAAGGAACACACCCATTATCAATAAATCACATTAGGATTCTCTTTTTAACCTGTTCCTTAAAACACTAGTGCTTAGGAATTCTATTGGAGGCAGAAGCAGTCAAGGGTAGCTTAGGGTTAGGGTTAGGGTTAGGGTTAGGGTTAGGGTACGGCTTAGGGTACGGGTTCGGGTATGGGTTCGGGTACGGCGTAGGGTATGGGTTAGGGTTAGGGTTAGGGTTAGTTTTAGGGTTAGGGCTCGGTTTAGGGTACGGGTTAGGATTAGGGTACGTGTTAGGGTTAGGGTAGGGGTTAGGGTTAGGGTACGCGTTAGGGTTAGGCTAGTTATTAAACCTATCCCACTCTCTAGATACCCGTTAGCACGTCAAGGAATATTATTTGGGGGTCCAGCCATGGAGAAGAGTTTAGACACTAGGAGAAGATAAGGAACACACCCATTATCAAGAAATCACATTAGGATTCTCTTTTTAACCTGTTCCTTAAAACACTAGTGCTTAGGAAATCTATTGGAGGCAGAAGCAGTCAAGGGTAGCTTAGGGTTAGGGTTAGGGTTAGGGTTAGGGTTAGGGTACGGCTTAGGGTACGGGTTCGGGTACGGGTTCGGGTTCGGCATAGGGTATGGGTTAGGGTTAGGGTTAGTGTTAGTTTTAGGGTTAGGGCTGGGTTTAGGGTACGGGTTCGGATTAGGGTACGTGTTAGTGTTAGGGTAGGGGTTAGGGTTAGGGTACGCGTTAGGGTTAGGGTAGTTATTAAACCTATCCCACTCTCTAGGTACCCCTTAGCACGTCAAGGAATATTATTTGGGGGTCCAGCCATGGAGAAGAGTTTAGACACTAGGAAAAGATAAGGAACACACCCATTATCAAGAAATCACATTAGGATTCTCTTTTTAACCTGTTCCTTAAAACACTAGTGCTTAGGAAATCTATTGGAGGCAGAAGCAGTCAACGGTAGCTTAGGGTTAGGGTTAGGTTTAGGGTTAGGTTTAGGGTACGGCTTCGGGTACGGGTTCGGGTACGGGTTCGGGTACGGCGTAGGGTATGTTTTAGGGTTAGGGTTAGGGTTAGTGTTAGGGTTAGGGCTCGGTTTAGGGTACGGGTTAGGATTAGGGTACGTGTTAGGGTTAGAGTAGGGGTTAGGGTTAGGGTACGCGTTAGGGTTAGGGTAGTTATTAAACCTATCCCACTCTCCAGATACCCCTTAGCACGTCAAGGAATATTATTTGGGGGTCCAGCCATGGAGAAGAGTTTAGACACTAGGAGAAGATAAGGAACACACCCATTATCAAGAAATCACATTAGGATTCTCTTTTTAACCTGTTCCTTAAATCACTAATGCTTAGGAAATCTATTGGAGGCAGTAGCAGTCAAGGGTAGCTTACGGTTAGGGTTAGGGTTAGGGTTAGGGTACGCCTTAGGGTACAGGTTCGGGTACGGGTTCGGGTACGGCGTAGGGTATGGGTTAGGGTTAGGGTTAGGGTTAGTTTTAGGGTTAGGGCTCGGTTTAGGGTACGGGTTAGGATTAGGTTACGTGTTAGGTTTAGGGTAGGGGTTAGGGTTAGGGTACGCATTAGGGTTAGGGTAGTTATTAAACCTATCCCACTCTCTAGGTACCCCTTAGCACGTCAAGGAATATTACTTGGGGGTCCAGCCATGGAGAAGAGTTTAGACACTAGGAGAAGATAAGGAACACACCCATTATCAAGAAATCACATTAGGATTCTCTTTTTAACCTGTTCCTTAAAACACTAGTGCTTAGGAAATCTATTGGAGGCAGAAGCAGTCAAGGGTAGCTTAGGGTTAGGGTTAGGGTTAGGGTACGGCTTAGGGTATGGGTTCGGGTACGGGTTCGGGTACGGCGTAGGGTATGGGTTAGGGTTAGGGTTAGGGTTAGTTTTAGGGTTAGCGCTCGGTTTAGGGTACGGGTTAGGATTAGGGTACGTCTTAGGGTTAGGGTAGGGGATAGGGATAGGGTACGCGTTAGGGTTAGGGTAGTTATTAAACCTATCCCACTCTCTAGGTATCCCTTAGCACGTCAAGGAATATTATTTGGGGGTCCAGCCATGGAGAAGAGTTTAGACACTAGGAGAAGATAAGGAACACACCCATTATCAAGAAATCACATTAGGATTCTCTTTTTAACCTGTTCTTTAAAACACTAGTGCTTAGGAAATCTATTGGAGGCAGAATCAGTCAAGGGTAGCTTAGGGTTAGGGTTAGGGTTAGGGTTAGGGTTAGGGTTAGGGTACGGCTTAGGGTACGGGTTCGGGTACGGATTCGGGTACGGCATAGGGTATGGGTTAGGGTTAGGGTTAGGGTTAGTTTTAGGGTTAGGGCTCGGTTTAGGGTATGGGTTAGTTTTAGGGTACGGGTTAGGGTTAGGGTAGGGGTTAGGGTTAGGGTACGCGTTAGGGTTAGGGTAGTTGTTAAACCTATCTCACTCTCTAGGTACCCCTTAGCACGTCAAGGAATATTATTAGGGGGTCCAGCCATGGAGAAGAGTTTAGACACTAGGAGAAGATAAGGAACACACCCATTATCAAGAAATCACATTAGGATTCTCTTTTTAACCTGTTCCTTAAAACACTAGTGCTTAGGAAATCTATTGGAGGCAGAAGCAGTCAAGGGTAGCTTAGGGTTAGGGTTAAGGTTAGGGTTAGGGTTAGGGTACGGCTTAGGGTACGGGTTCGGGTACGGGTTCGGGTACGGCGTAGGGTATGGGTTAGGGTTAGGGTTAGGGTTAGTTTTAGGGTTAGGGCTCGGTTTAGGGTACGGGTTAGGATTAGGGTACGTGTTAGGGTTAGGGTAGGGGTTAGTGTTAGGGTACGCGTTAGGGTTAGGGTAGTTATTAAACCTATCCCACTCTCTAGATACCCCTTAGCACGTCAAGGAATATTATTTGGGGGTCCAGCCATGGAGAAGAGTTTAGACACTAGGAGAAGATAAGGAACACACCCATTATCAAGAAATCACATTAGGATTCTCTTTTTAAACTGTTCCTTAAATCACTAATGCTTAGGAAATCTATTGGAGGCAGTAGCAGTCAAGGGTAGCTTACGGTTAGGGTTAGGGTTAGGGTACGCCTTAGGGTACAGGTTCGGGTACGGGTTCGGGTACGGCGTAGGGTATGGGTTAGGGTTAGGGTTAGGGTTAGTTTTAGGGTTAGGGCTCGGTTTAGGGTACGGGTTAGGATTAGGGTACGTGTTAGGGTTAGGGTAGGGGTTAGGGTTAGGGTACGCATTAGGGTTAGGGTAGTTATTAAACCTATCCCACTCTCTAGGTACCCCTTAGCACGTCAAGGAATATTACTTGGGGGTCCAGCCATGGAGAAGAGTTTAGACACTAGGAGAAGATAAGGAACACACCCATTATCAAGAAATCACATTAGGATTCTCTTTTTAACCTGTTCCTTAAAACACTAGTGCTTAGGATATCTATTGGAGGCAGAAGCAGTCAAGGGTAGCTTAGGGTTAGGGTTAGGGTTAGGGTAAGGGTAAGGGTATGGCTTAGGGTACGGGTTCAGGTACGGGTTCGGGTACGGCGTAGGGTATGGGTTAGTGTTAGGGTTAGGGTTAGTTTTAGGGTTAGGGCTCGGTTTAGGGTACGGGTTAGGATTAGGGTACGTGTTAGGGATAGCGTAGGGGTTAGGGTTAGGGTACGCGTTAGGGTTAGGGTAGTTATTAAACCTATCCCACTCTCTAGGTACCCCTTAGCACGTCAAGGAATATTATTTGGGGGTCCAGCCATGGAGAAGAGTTTAGACACTAGGAGAAGATAAGGAACACACCCATTATCAAGAAATCACATTAGGATTCTCTTTTTAACCTGTTCCTTAAAACACTAGTGCTTAGGAAATCTATTGGAGGCAGAAGCAGTCAAGGGTAGCTTAGGGTTAGGGTTAGGGTTAGGGTACGGCTTTGGGTACGGGTTCGGGTACGGGTTCGGGTACGGCGTAGGGTATGGGTTAGGGTTAGGGTTAGGGTTAGTTATAGGGTTAGGGCTCGGTTTAGGGTACGGGTTAGGATTAGGGTACGTGTTAGGGTTAGGGTAGGGGTTAGGGTTAGGGTACGCGTTAGGGTTAGGCTAGTTATTAAACCTATCCCACTCTCTAGATACCCCTTAGCACGTCAAGGAATATTATTTGGGGGTCCAGCCATGGAGAAGAGTTTAGACACTAGGAGAAGATAAGGAACACACCCATTATCAATAAATCACATTAGGATTCTCTTTTTAACCTGTTCCTTAAAACACTAGTGCTTAGGAATTCTATTGGAGGCAGAAGCAGTCAAGGGTAGCTTAGGGTTAGGGTTAGGGTTAGGGTTAGGGTTAGGGTACGGCTTAGGGTACGGGTTCGGGTACGGGTTCGGGTACGGCGTAGGGTATGGGTTAGGGTTAGGGTTAGGGTTAGTTTTAGGGTTAGGGCTCGGTTTAGGGTACGGGTTAGGATTAGGGTACGTGTTAGGGTTAGGGTAGGGGTTAGGGTTAGGGTACGCGTTAGGGTTAGGCTAGTTATTAAACCTATCCCACTCTCTAGATACCCGTTAGCACGTCAAGGAATATTATTTGGGGGTCCAGCCATGGAGAAGAGTTTAGACACTAGGAGAAGATAAGGAACACACCCATTATCAAGAAATCACATTAGGATTCTCTTTTTAACCTGTTCCTTAAAACACTAGTGCTTAGGAAATCTATTGGAGGCAGAAGCAGTCAAGGGTAGCTTAGGGTTAGGGTTAGGGTTAGGGTTAGGGTTAGGGTACGGCTTAGGGTACGGGTTCGGGTACGGGTTCGGGTTCGGCATAGGGTATGGGTTAGGGTTAGGATTAGTGTTAGTTTTAGGGTTAGGGCTGGGTTTAGGGTACGGGTTCGGATTAGGGTACGTGTTAGTGTTAGGGTAGGGGTTAGGGTTAGGGTACGCGTTAGGGTTAGGGTAGTTATTAAACCTATCCCACTCTCTAGGTACCCCTTAGCACGTCAAGGAATATTATTTGGGGGTCCAGCCATGGAGAAGAGTTTAGACACTAGGAAAAGATAAGGAACACACCCATTATCAAGAAATCACATTAGGATTCTCTTTTTAACCTGTTCCTTAAAACACTAGTGCTTAGGAAATCTATTGGAGGCAGAAGCAGTCAAGGGTAGCTTAGGGTTAGGGTTAGGGTTAGGGTACGGCTTAGGGTATGGGTTCGGGTACGGGTTCGGGTACGGCGTAGGGTATGGGTTAGGGTTAGGGTTAGGGTTAGTTTTAGGGTTAGCGCTCGGTTTAGGGTACGGGTTAGGATTAGGGTACGTCTTAGGGTTAGGGTAGGGGATAGGGATAGGGTACGCGTTAGGGTTAGGGTAGTTATTAAACCTATCCCACTCTCTAGGTATCCCTTAGCACGTCAAGGATTATTATTTGGGGGTCCAGCCATGGAGAAAAGTTTAGACACTAGGAGAAGATAAGGAACACACCCATTATCAAGAAATCACATTAGGATTCTCTTTTTAACCTGTTCTTTAAAACACTATTGCTTAGGAAATCTATTGGAGGCAGAAACAGTCAAGGGTAGCTTAGGGTTAGGGTTAGGGTTAGGGTTAGGGTTAGGGTACGGCTTAGGGTACGGGTTCGGGTACGGATTCGGGTACGGCATAGGGTATGGGTTAGGGTTAGGGTTAGGGTTAGTTTTAGGGTTAGGGCTCGGTTTATGGTATGGGTTAGTTTTAGGGTACGGGTTAGTGTTAGGGTAGGGGTTAGGGTTAGGGTACGCGTTAGGGTTAGGGTAGTTGTTAAACCTATCTCACTCTCTAGGTACCCCTTAGCACGTCAAGGAATATTATTAGGGGGTCCAGCCATGGAGAAGAGTTTAGACACTAGGAGAAGATAAGGAACACACCCATTATCAAGAAATCACATTAGGATTCTCTTTTTAACCTGTTCCTTAAAACACTAGTGCTTAGGAAATCTATTGGAGGCAGAAGCAGTCAAGGGTAGCTTAGGGTTAGGGTTAAGGTTAGGGTTAGGGTTAGGGTACGGCTTAGGGTACGGGTTCGGGTACGGGTTCGGGTACGGCGTAGGGTATGGGTTAGGGTTAGGGTTAGGGTTAGTTTTAGGGTTAGGGCTCGGTTTAGGGTACGGGTTAGGATTAGGGTACGTGTTAGGGTTAGGGTAGGGGTTAGTGTTAGGGTACGCGTTAGGGTTAGGGTAGTTATTAAACCTATCCCACTCTCTAGATACCCCTTAGCCCGTCAAGGAATATTATTTGGGGGTCCAGCCATGGAGAAGAGTTTAGACACTAGGAGAAGATAAGGAACACACCCATTATCAAGAAATCACATTAGGATTCTCTTTTTAACCTGTTCCTTAAATCACTAATGCTTAGGAAATCTATTGGAGGCAGTAGCAGTCAAGGGTAGCTTACGGTTAGGGTTAGGGTTAGGGTACGCCTTAGGGTACAGGTTCGGGTACGGGTTCGGGTACGGCGTAGGGTATGGGTTAGGGTTAGGGTTAGGGTTAGTTTTAGGGTTAGGGCTCGGTTTAGGGTACGGGTTAGGATTAGGGTACGTGTTAGGGTTAGGGTAGGGGTTAGGGTTAGGGTACGCATTAGGGTTAGGGTAGTTATTAAACCTATCCCACTCTCTAGGTACCCCTTAGCACGTCAAGGAATATTACTTGGGGGTCCAGCCATGGAGAAGAGTTTAGACACTAGGAGAAGATAAGGAACACACCCATTATCAAGAAATCACATTAGGATTCTCTTTTTAACCTGTTCCTTAAAACACTAGTGCTTAGGATATCTATTGGAGGCAGAAGCAGTCAAGGGTAGCTTAGGGTTAGGGTTAGGGTTAGGGTAAGGGTAAGGGTATGGCTTAGGGTACGGGTTCAGGTACGGGTTCGGGTACGGCGTAGGGTATGGGTTAGTGTTAGGGTTAGGGTTAGTTTTAGGGTTAGGGCTCGGTTTAGGGTACGGGTTAGGATTAGGGTACGTGTTAGGGATAGCGTAGGGGTTAGGGTTAGGGTACGCGTTAGGGTTAGGGTAGTTATTAAACCTATCCCACTCTCTAGATACCCCTTAGCACGTCAAGGAATATTATTTGGGGGTCCAGCCATGGAGAAGAGTTTAGACACTAGGAGAAGATAAGGAACACACCCATTATCAAGAAATCACATTAGGATTCTCTTTTTAACCTGTTCCTTAAAACACTAGTGCTTAGGAAATCTATTGGAGGCAGAAGCAGTCAAGGGTAGCTTAGGGTTAGGGCTAGGGTTAGGGTTAGGGTTAGGGTTAGGGTACGGCTTAGGGTACGGGTTCGGGTACGGCTTCGTGTACGGCATAGGGTATGGGTTAGGGTTGGGGTTAGGGTTAGTTTTAGGGTTAGGGCTCGGTTTAGGGTACGGGTTAGGATTAGGGTACGTGTTAGGGTTAGGGTAGGGGTTAGGGTTAGGGTACGCGTTAGGGTTAGGTTAGTTATTAAAGCTATCCCACTCTCTAGATACCCCTTAGCACGTCAAGGAATATTATTTGGGGGTCCAGCCATGGAGAAGAGTTTAGACACTAGGAGAAGATAAGGAACACACCCATTATCAAGAAATCACATTAGGATTCTCTTTTTAACCTGTTCCTTAAAACACTAGTGCTTAGGAAATCTATTGGAGGCAGAAGCAGTCAAGGTTAGCTTAGGGTTAGGGTTAGGGTTAGGGTACGGCTTAGGGTATGGGTTCGGGTACGGGTTCGGGTACGGCGTAGGGTATGGGTTAGGGTTAGGGTTAGGGTTAGTTTTAGGGTTAGCGCTCGGTTTAGGGTACGGGTTAGGATTAGGGTACGTCTTAGGGTTAGGGTAGGGGATAGGGATAGGGTACGCGTTAGGGTTAGGGTAGTTATTAAACCTATCCCACTCTCTAGGTATCCCTTAGCACGTTAAGGAATATTATTTGGGGGTCCAGCCATGGAGAAGAGTTTAGACACTAGGAGAAGATAAGGAACACACCCATTATCAAGAAATCACATTAGGATTCTCTTTTTAACCTGTTCCTTAAAACACTAGTGCTTAGGAAATCTATTGGAGGCAGAAGCAGTCAAGGGTAGCTTAGGGTTAGGGTTAGGGTTAGGGTTAGGGTTAGGGTATGGCTTAGGGTACGGGTTCGGGTACGGGTTCGGATACGGCGTAGGGTATGGGTTAGGGTTAGTTTTAGGGTTAGGGCTCGGTTTAGGGTACGGGTTAGGATTAGGGTACGTGTTAGGGTTAGGGTAGGGGTTAGGGTTAGGGTACGCGTTAGGGTTAGGCTAGTTATTAAACCTATCCCACTCTCTAGATACCCCTTATCACGTTAAGGAATATTATTTGGGGTTCCAGCCATGGAGAAGAGTTTAGACACTAGGAGAAGATAAGGAACACACCCATTATCAAGAAATCACATTAGGATTCTCTTTTTAACCTGTTCCTTAAAACACTAGTGCTTAGGAAATCTATTGGAGGCAGAAGCAGTCAAGGGTAGCTTAGGGTTAGGGCTAGGGTTAGGGTTAGGGTTAGGGTTAGGGTACGGCTTAGGGTATGGGTTCGGGTACGGCTTCGTGTACGGCATAGGGTATGGGTTAGGGTTGGGGTTAGGGTTAGTTTTAGGGTTAGGGCTCGGTTTAGGGTATGGGTTAGGATTAGGGTACGTGTTAGGGTTAGGGTAGGGGTTAGGGTTAGGGTACGCGTTAGGTTTAGGGTAGTTATTAAACCTATCCCACTCTCTAGATACCCCTTAGCACGTCAAGGAATATTATTTGGGGGTCCAGCCATGGAGAAGAGTTTAGACACTAGGAGAAGATAAGGAACACACCCATTATCAAGAAATCACATTAGGATTCTCTTTTTAACCTGTTCCTTAAAACACTAGTGCTTAGGAAATCTATTGGAGGCAGAAGCAGTCAAGGTTAGCTTAGGGTTAGGGTTAGGGTTAGGGTACGGCTTAGGGTACGGGTTCGGGTACGGGTTCGGTTACGGCGTAGGGTATGGGTTAGGGTTAGGGTTAGGGTTAGTTTTAGGGTTAGGGCTCGGTTTAGGGTAAGGGTTAGGATTAGGGTACGTGTTAGGGTTAGGGTAGGGGATAGGGTTAGGTACGCGTTAGGGTTAGGGTAGTTATTAAACCTATCCCACTCTCTAGGTACCCCTTAGCACGTCAAGGAATATTATTTGGGGGTCCAGCCATGGAGAAGAGTTTAGACACTAGGAGAAGATAAGGAACACACCCATTATCAAGAAATCACATTAGGATTCTCTTTTTAACCTGTTCCTTAAATCACTAATGCTTAGGAAATCTATTGGAGGCAGTAGCAGTCAAGGGTAGCTTACGGTTAGGGTTAGGGTTAGGGTACGCCTTAGGGTACAGGTTCGGGTACGGGTTCGGGTACGGCGTAGGGTATGGGTTAGGGTTAGGGTTAGGGTTAGTTTTAGGGTTAGGGCTCGGTTTAGGGTACGGGTTAGGATTAGGGTACGTGTTAGGGTTAGGGTAGGGGTTAGGGTTAGGGTACGCATTAGGGTTAGGGTAGTTATTAAACCTATCCCACTCTCTAGGTACCCCTTAGCACGTCAAGGAATATTACTTGGGGGTCCAGCCATGGAGAAGAGTTTAGACACTAGGAGAAGATAAGGAACACACCCATTATCAAGAAATCACATTAGGATTCTCTTTTTAACCTGTTCCTTAAAACACTAGTGCTTAGGATATCTATTGGAGGCAGAAGCAGTCAAGGGTAGCTTAGGGTTAGGGTTAGGGTTAGGGTAAGGGTAAGGGTATGGCTTAGGGTACGGGTTCAGGTACGGGTTCGGGTACGGCGTAGGGTATGGGTTAGTGTTAGGGTTAGGGTTAGTTTTAGGGTTAGGGCTCGGTTTAGGGTACGGGTTAGGATTAGGGTACGTGTTAGGGATAGCGTAGGGGTTAGGGTTAGGGTACGCGTTAGGGTTAGGGTAGTTATTAAACCTATCCCACTCTCTAGATACCCCTTAGCACGTCAAGGAATATTATTTGGGGGTCCAGCCATGGAGAAGAGTTTAGACACTAGGAGAAGATAAGGAACACACCCATTATCAAGAAATCACATTAGGATTCTCTTTTTAACCTGTTCCTTAAAACACTAGTGCTTAGGAAATCTATTGGAGGCAGAAGCAGTCAAGGGTAGCTTAGGGTTAGGGCTAGGGTTAGGGTTAGGGTTAGGGTTAGGGTACGGCTTAGGGTACGGGTTCGGGTACGGCTTCGTGTACGGCATAGGGTATGGGTTAGGGTTGGGGTTAGGGTTAGTTTTAGGGTTAGGGCTCGGTTTAGGGTACGGGTTAGGATTAGGGTACGTGTTAGGGTTAGGGTAGGGGTTAGGGTTAGGGTACGCGTTAGGGTTAGGTTAGTTATTAAAGCTATCCCACTCTCTAGATACCCCTTAGCACGTCAAGGAATATTATTTGGGGGTCCAGCCATGGAGAAGAGTTTAGACACTAGGAGAAGATAAGGAACACACCCATTATCAAGAAATCACATTAGGATTCTCTTTTTAACCTGTTCCTTAAAACACTAGTGCTTAGGAAATCTATTGGAGGCAGAAGCAGTCAAGGTTAGCTTAGGGTTAGGGTTAGGGTTAGGGTACGGCTTAGGGTATGGGTTCGGGTACGGGTTCGGGTACGGCGTAGGGTATGGGTTAGGGTTAGGGTTAGGGTTAGTTTTAGGGTTAGCGCTCGGTTTAGGGTACGGGTTAGGATTAGGGTACGTCTTAGGGTTAGGGTAGGGGATAGGGATAGGGTACGCGTTAGGGTTAGGGTAGTTATTAAACCTATCCCACTCTCTAGGTATCCCTTAGCACGTTAAGGAATATTATTTGGGGGTCCAGCCATGGAGAAGAGTTTAGACACTAGGAGAAGATAAGGAACACACCCATTATCAAGAAATCACATTAGGATTCTCTTTTTAACCTGTTCCTTAAAACACTAGTGCTTAGGAAATCTATTGGAGGCAGAAGCAGTCAAGGGTAGCTTAGGGTTAGGGTTAGGGTTAGGGTTAGGGTTAGGGTACGGCTTAGGGTACGGGTTCGGGTACGGGTTCGGATACGGCGTAGGGTATGGGTTAGGGTTAGTTTTAGGGTTAGGGCTCGGTTTAGGGTACGGGTTAGGATTAGGGTACGTGTTAGGGTTAGGGTAGGGGTTAGGGTTAGGGTACGCGTTAGGGTTAGGCTAGTTATTAAACCTATCCCACTCTCTAGATACCCCTTAGCACGTTAAGGAATATTATTTGGGGTTCCAGCCATGGAGAAGAGTTTAGACACTAGGAGAAGATAAGGAACACACCCATTATCAAGAAATCACATTAGGATTCTCTTTTTAACCTGTTCCTTAAAACACTAGTGCTTAGGAAATCTATTGGAGGCAGAAGCAGTCAAGGGTAGCTTAGGGTTAGGGCTAGGGTTAGGGTTAGGGTTAGGGTTAGGGTACGGCTTAGGGTATGGGTTCGGGTACGGCTTCGTGTACGGCATAGGGTATGGGTTAGGGTTGGGGTTAGGGTTAGTTTTAGGGTTAGGGCTCGGTTTAGGGTATGGGTTAGGATTAGGGTACGTGTTAGGGTTAGGGTAGGGGTTAGGGTTAGGGTACGCGTTAGGTTTAGGGTAGTTATTAAACCTATCCCACTCTCTAGATACCCCTTAGCACGTCAAGGAATATTATTTGGGGGTCCAGCCATGGAGAAGAGTTTAGACACTAGGAGAAGATAAGGAACACACCCATTATCAAGAAATCACATTAGGATTCTCTTTTTAACCTGTTCCTTAAATCACTAATGCTTAGGAAATCTATTGGAGGCAGTAGCAGTCAAGGGTAGCTTACGGTTAGGGTTAGGGTTAGGGTACGCCTTAGGGTACAGGTTCGGGTACGGGTTCGGGTACGGCGTAGGGTATGGGTTAGGGTTAGGGTTAGGGTTAGTTTTAGGGTTAGGGCTCGGTTTAGGGTACGGGTTAGGATTAGGGTACGTGTTAGGGTTAGGGTAGGGGTTAGGGTTAGGGTACGCATTAGGGTTAGGGTAGTTATTAAACCTATCCCACTCTCTAGGTACCCCTTAGCACGTCAAGGAATATTACTTGGGGGTCCAGCCATGGAGAAGAGTTTAGACACTAGGAGAAGATAAGGAACACACCCATTATCAAGAAATCACATTAGGATTCTCTTTTTAACCTGTTCCTTAAAACACTAGTGCTTAGGATATCTATTGGAGGCAGAAGCAGTCAAGGGTAGCTTAGGGTTAGGGTTAGGGTTAGGGTAAGGGTAAGGGTATGGCTTAGGGTACGGGTTCAGTTACGGGTTCGGGTACGGCGTAGGGTATGGGTTAGTGTTAGGGTTAGGGTTAGTTTTAGGGTTAGGGCTCGGTTTAGGGTACGGGTTAGGATTAGGGTACGTGTTAGGGATAGCGTAGGGGTTAGGGTTAGGGTACGCGTTAGGGTTAGGGTAGTTATTAAACCTATCCCACTCTCTAGATACCCCTTAGCACGTCAAGGAATATTATTTGGGGGTCCAGCCATGGAGAAGAGTTTAGACACTAGGAGAAGATAAGGAACACACCCATTATCAAGAAATCACATTAGGATTCTCTTTTTAACCTGTTCCTTAAAACACTAGTGCTTAGGAAATCTATTGGAGGCAGAAGCAGTCAAGGGTAGCTTAGGGTTAGGGCTAGGGTTAGGGTTAGGGTTAGGGTTAGGGTACGGCTTAGGGTACGGGTTCGGGTACGGCTTCGTGTACGGCATAGGGTATGGGTTAGGGTTGGGGTTAGGGTTAGTTTTAGGGTTAGGGCTCGGTTTAGGGTACGGGTTAGGATTAGGGTACGTGTTAGGGTTAGGGTAGGGGTTAGGGTTAGGGTACGCGTTAGGGTTAGGTTAGTTATTAAAGCTATCCCACTCTCTAGATACCCCTTAGCACGTCAAGGAATATTATTTGGGGGTCCAGCCATGGAGAAGAGTTTAGACACTAGGAGAAGATAAGGAACACACCCATTATCAAGAAATCACATTAGGATTCTCTTTTTAACCTGTTCCTTAAAACACTAGTGCTTAGGAAATCTATTGGAGGCAGAAGCAGTCAAGGTTAGCTTAGGGTTAGGGTTAGGGTTAGGGTACGGCTTAGGGTATGGGTTCGGGTACGGGTTCGGGTACGGCGTAGGGTATGGGTTAGGGTTAGGGTTAGGGTTAGTTTTAGGGTTAGCGCTCGGTTTAGGGTACGGGTTAGGATTAGGGTACGTCTTAGGGTTAGGGTAGGGGATAGGGATAGGGTACGCGTTAGGGTTAGGGTAGTTATTAAACCTATCCCACTCTCTAGGTATCCCTTAGCACGTCAAGGAATATTATTTGGGGGTCCAGCCATGGAGAAGAGTTTAGACACTAGGAGAAGATAAGGAACACACCCATTATCAAGAAATCACATTAGGATTCTCTTTTTAACCTGTTCCTTAAAACACTAGTGCTTAGGAAATCTATTGGAGGCAGAAGCAGTCAAGGGTAGCTTAGGGTTAGGGTTAGGGTTAGGGTACGGCTTAGGGTACGGGTTCGGGTACGGATTCGGGTACGGCATAGGGTATGGGTTAGGGTTAGGGTTAGGGTTTGTTTTAGGGTTAGGGCTCGGTTTAGGGTATGGGTTAGGATTAGGGTATGGGTTAGGGTTAGGGTAGGGGTTAGGGTTAGTGTACGCGTTAGGGTTAGGGTAGATATTAAACCTATCTCACTCTCTAGGTACCCCTTAGCACGTCAAGGAATATTATTTGGGGGTCCAGCCATGGAGAAGAGTTTAGACACTAGGAGAAGATAAGGAACACACCCATTATCAAGAAATCACATTAGGATTCTATTTTTAACCTGTTCCTTAAAACACTAGTGCTTAGGAAATCTATTGGAGGCAGAAGCAGTCAAGGGTAGCTTAGGGTTAGGGTTAGGGTTAGGGTTAGGGTTAGGGTACGGCTTAGGGTACGGGTTCGGGTACGGGTTCGGATACGGCGTAGGGTATGGGTTAGGGTTAGTTTTAGGGTTAGGGCTCGGTTTAGGGTACGGGTTAGGATTAGGGTACGTGTTAGGGTTAGGGTAGGGGTTAGGGTTAGGGTACGCGTTAGGGTTAGGCTAGTTATTAAACCTATCCCACTCTCTAGATACCCCTTAGCACGTTAAGGAATATTATTTGGGGTTCCAGCCATGGAGAAGAGTTTAGACACTAGGAGAAGATAAGGAACACACCCATTATCAAGAAATCACATTAGGATTCTCTTTTTAACCTGTTCCTTAAAACACTAGTGCTTAGGAAATCTATTGGAGGCAGAAGCAGTCAAGGGTAGCTTAGGGTTAGGGCTAGGGTTAGGGTTAGGGTTAGGGTTAGGGTACGGCTTAGGGTACGGGTTCGGGTACGGCTTCGTGTACGGCATAGGGTATGGGTTAGGGTTGGGGTTAGGGTTAGTTTTAGGGTTAGGGCTCGGTTTAGGGTATGGGTTAGGATTAGGGTACGTGTTAGGGTTAGGGTAGGGGTTAGGGTTAGGGTACGCGTTAGGTTTAGGGTAGTTATTAAACCTATCCCACTCTCTAGATACCCCTTAGCACGTCAAGGAATATTATTTGGGGGTCCAGCCATGGAGAAGAGTTTAGACACTAGGAGAAGATAAGGAACACACCCATTATCAAGAAATCACATTAGGATTCTCTTTTTAACCTGTTCCTTAAAACACTAGTGCTTAGGAAATCTATTGGAGGCAGAAGCAGTCAAGGGTAGCTTAGGGTTAGGGTTAGGGTTAGGGTTAGGGTACGGCTTAGGGTAGGGATTCGGGTACGGCTTCGTGTACGGCAAAGGGTATGGGTTAGGGTTAGGGTTAGGGTTAGTTTTAGGGTTAGGTCTCGGTTTAGGGTAAGGGTTAGGATTAGGGTACGTGTTAGGGTTAGGGTAGGGGATAGGGTTAGGTACGCGTTAGGGTTAGGGTAGTTATTAAACCTATCCCAATCTCTAGGTACCCCTTAGCACGTCAAGGAATATTATTTGGGGGTCCAGCCATGGAGAAGAGTTTACACACTAGGAGAAGATAAGGAACACACCCATTATCAAGAAATCACATTAGGATTCTCTTTTTAACCTGTTCCTTAAAACACTAGTGCTTAGGAAATCTATTGGAGGCAGAAGCAGTCAAGGTTAGCTTAGGGTTAGGGTTAGGGTTAGGGTACGGCTTAGGGTACGGGTTCGGGTACGGGTTCGGTTACGGCGTAGGGTATGGGTTAGGGTTAGGGTTAGGGTTAGTTTTAGGGTTAGGGCTCGGTTTAGGGTAAGGGTTAGGATTAGGGTACGTGTTAGGGTTAGGGTAGGGGATAGGGTTAGGTACGCGTTAGGGTTAGGGTAGTTATTAAACCTATCCCACTCTCTAGGTACCCCTTAGCACGTCAAGGAATATTATTTGGGGGTCCAGCCATGGAGAAGAGTTTAGACACTAGGAGAAGATAAGGAACACACCCATTATCAATAAATCACATTAGGATTCTCTTTTTAACCTGTTCCTTAAAACACTAGTGCTTAGGAATTCTATTGGAGGCAGAAGCAGTCAAGGGTAGCTTAGGGTTAGGGTTAGGGTTAGGGTTAGGGTTAGGGTACGGCTTAGGGTACGGGTTCGGGTATGGGTTCGGGTACGGCGTAGGGTATGGGTTAGGGTTAGGGTTAGGGTTAGTTTTAGGGTTAGGGCTCGGTTTAGGGTACGGGTTAGGATTAGGGTACGTGTTAGGGTTAGGGTAGGGGTTAGGGTTAGGGTACGCGTTAGGGTTAGGCTAGTTATTAAACCTATCCCACTCTCTAGATACCCGTTAGCACGTCAAGGAATATTATTTGGGGGTCCAGCCATGGAGAAGAGTTTAGACACTAGGAGAAGATAAGGAACACACCCATTATCAAGAAATCACATTAGGATTCTCTTTTTAACCTGTTCCTTAAAACACTAGTGCTTAGGAAATCTATTGGAGGCAGAAGCAGTCAAGGGTAGCTTAGGGTTAGGGTTAGGGTTAGGGTTAGGGTTAGGGTACGGCTTAGGGTACGGGTTCGGGTACGGGTTCGGGTTCGGCATAGGGTATGGGTTAGGGTTAGGGTTAGTGTTAGTTTTAGGGTTAGGGCTGGGTTTAGGGTACGGGTTCGGATTAGGGTACGTGTTAGTGTTAGGGTAGGGGTTAGGGTTAGGGTACGCGTTAGGGTTAGGGTAGTTATTAAACCTATCCCACTCTCTAGGTACCCCTTAGCACGTCAAGGAATATTATTTGGGGGTCCAGCCATGGAGAAGAGTTTAGACACTAGGAAAAGATAAGGAACACACCCATTATCAAGAAATCACATTAGGATTCTCTTTTTAACCTGTTCCTTAAAACACTAGTGCTTAGGAAATCTATTGGAGGCAGAAGCAGTCAACGGTAGCTTAGGGTTAGGGTTAGGTTTAGGGTTAGGTTTAGGGTACGGCTTCGGGTACGGGTTCGGGTACGGGTTCGGGTACGGCGTAGGGTATGTTTTAGGGTTAGGGTTAGGGTTAGTGTTAGGGTTAGGGCTCGGTTTAGGGTACGGGTTAGGATTAGGGTACGTGTTAGGGTTAGAGTAGGGGTTAGGGTTAGGGTACGCGTTAGGGTTAGGGTAGTTATTAAACCTATCCCACTCTCCAGATACCCCTTAGCACGTCAAGGAATATTATTTGGGGGTCCAGCCATGGAGAAGAGTTTAGACACTAGGAGAAGATAAGGAACACACCCATTATCAAGAAATCACATTAGGATTCTCTTTTTAACCTGTTCCTTAAATCACTAATGCTTAGGAAATCTATTGGAGGCAGTAGCAGTCAAGGGTAGCTTACGGTTAGGGTTAGGGTTAGGGTTAGGGTACGCCTTAGGGTACAGGTTCGGGTACGGGTTCGGGTACGGCGTAGGGTATGGGTTAGGGTTAGGGTTAGGGTTAGTTTTAGGGTTAGGGCTCGGTTTAGGGTACGGGTTAGGATTAGGGTACGTGTTAGGTTTAGGGTAGGGGTTAGGGTTAGGGTACGCGTTAGGGTTAGGGTAGTTATTAAACCTATCCCACTCTCTAGGTACCCCTTAGCACGTCAAGGAATATTACTTGGGGGTCCAGCCATGGAGAAGAGTTTAGACACTAGGAGAAGATAAGGAACACACCCATTATCAAGAAATCACATTAGGATTCTCTTTTTAACCTGTTCCTTAAAACACTAGTGCTTAGGAAATCTATTGGAGGCAGAAGCAGTCAAGGGTAGCTTAGGGTTAGGGTTAAGGTTAGGGTTAGGGTTAGGGTACGGCTTAGGGTACGGGTTCGGGTACGGGTTCGGGTACGGCGTAGGGTATGGGTTAGGGTTAGGGTTAGGGTTAGTTTTAGGGTTAGGGCTCGGTTTAGGGTACGGGTTAGGATTAGGGTACGTGTTAGGGTTAGGGTAGGGGTTAGTGTTAGGGTACGCGTTAGGGTTAGGGTAGTTATTAAACCTATCCCACTCTCTAGATACCCCTTAGCACGTCAAGGAATATTATTTGGGGGTCCAGCCATGGAGAAGAGTTTAGACACTAGGAGAAGATAAGGAACACACCCATTATCAAGAAATCACATTAGGATTCTCTTTTTAACCTGTTCCTTAAAACACTAGTGCTTAGGAAATCTATTGGAGGCAGAAGCAGTCAAGGGTAGCTTAGGGTTAGGGTTAGGGTTAGGGTTAGGGTTAGGGTACGGCTTAGGGTACGGGTTCGGGTACGGGTTCGGGTTCGGCATAGGGTATGGGTTAGGGTTAGGGTTAGTGTTAGTTTTAGGGTTAGGGCTGGGTTTAGGGTACGGGTTCGGATTAGGGTACGTGTTAGTGTTAGGGTAGGGGTTAGGGTTAGGGTACGCGTTAGGGTTAGGGTAGTTATTAAACCTATCCCACTCTCTAGGTACCCCTTAGCACGTCAAGGAATATTATTTGGGGGTCCAGCCATGGAGAAGAGTTTAGACACTAGGAAAAGATAAGGAACACACCCATTATCAAGAAATCACATTAGGATTCTCTTTTTAACCTGTTCCTTAAAACACTAGTGCTTAGGAAATCTATTGGAGGCAGAAGCAGTCAACGGTAGCTTAGGGTTAGGGTTAGGTTTAGGGTTAGGTTTAGGGTACGGCTTCGGGTACGGGTTCGGGTACGGGTTCGGGTACGGCGTAGGGTATGTTTTAGGGTTAGGGTTAGGGTTAGTGTTAGGGTTAGGGCTCGGTTTAGGGTACGGGTTAGGATTAGGGTACGTGTTAGGGTTAGAGTAGGGGTTAGGGTTAGGGTACGCGTTAGGGTTAGGTTAGTTATTAAACCTATCCCACTCTCTAGGTACCCCTTAGCACGTCAAGGAATATTACTTGGGGGTCCAGCCATGGAGAAGAGTTTAGACACTAGGAGAAGATAAGGAACACACCCATTATCAAGAAATCACATTAGGATTCTCTTTTTAACCTGTTCCTTAAAACACTAGTGCTTAGGAAATCTATTGGAGGCAGAAGCAGTCAAGGGTAGCTTAGGGTTAGGGTTAGGGTTAGGGTACGGCTTAGGGTATGGGTTCGGGTACGGGTTCGGGTACGGCGTAGGGTATGGGTTAGGGTTAGGGTTAGGGTTAGTTTTAGGGTTAGCGCTCGGTTTAGGGTACGGGTTAGGATTAGGGTACGTCTTAGGGTTAGGGTAGGGGATAGGGATAGGGTACGCGTTAGGGTTAGGGTAGTTATTAAACCTATCCCACTCTCTAGGTATCCCTTAGCACGTCAAGGAATATTATTTGGGGGTCCAGCCATGGAGAAGAGTTTAGACACTAGGAGAAGATAAGGAACACACCCATTATCAAGAAATCACATTAGGATTCTCTTTTTAACCTGTTCTTTAAAACACTAGTGCTTAGGAAATCTATTGGAGGCAGAATCAGTCAAGGGTAGCTTAGGGTTAGGGTTAGGGTTAGGGTTAGGGTTAGGGTACGGCTTAGGGTACGGGTTCGGGTACGGATTCGGGTACGGCATAGGGTATGGGTTAGGGTTAGGGTTAGGGTTAGTTTTAGGGTTAGGGCTCGGTTTAGGGTATGGGTTAGTTTTAGGGTACGGGTTAGGGTTAGGGTAGGGGTTAGGGTTAGGGTACGCGTTAGGGTTAGGGTAGTTGTTAAACCTATCTCACTCTCTAGGTACCCCTTAGCACGTCAAGGAATATTATTAGGGGGTCCAGCCATGGAGAAGAGTTTAGACACTAGGAGAAGATAAGGAACACACCCATTATCAAGAAATCACATTAGGATTCTCTTTTTAACCTGTTCCTTAAAACACTAGTGCTTAGGAAATCTATTGGAGGCAGAAGCAGTCAAGGGTAGCTTAGGGTTAGGGTTAAGGTTAGGGTTAGGGTTAGGGTACGGCTTAGGGTACGGGTTCGGGTACGGGTTCGGGTACGGCGTAGGGTATGGGTTAGGGTTAGGGTTAGGGTTAGTTTTAGGGTTAGGGCTCGGTTTAGGGTACGGGTTAGGATTAGGGTACGTGTTAGGGTTAGGGTAGGGGTTAGTGTTAGGGTACGCGTTAGGGTTAGGGTAGTTATTAAACCTATCCCACTCTCTAGATACCCCTTAGCACGTCAAGGAATATTATTTGGGGGTCCAGCCATGGAGAAGAGTTTAGACACTAGGAGAAGATAAGGAACACACCCATTATCAAAAAATCACATTAGGATTCTCTTTTTAACCTGTTCCTTAAATCACTAATGCTTAGGAAATCTATTGGAGGCAGTAGCAGTCAAGGGTAGCTTACGGTTAGGGTTAGGGTTAGGGTACGCCTTAGGGTACAGGTTCGGGTACGGGTTCGGGTATGGTGTAGGGTATGGGTTAGGGTTAGGGTTAGGGTTAGTTTTAGGGTTAGGGCTCGGTTTAGGGTACGGGTTAGGATTAGGGTACGTGTTAGGGTTAGGGTAGGGGTTAGGGTTAGGGTACGCATTAGGGTTAGGGTAGTTATTAAACCTATCCCACTCTCTAGGTACCCCTTAGCACGTCAAGGAATATTACTTGGGGGTCCAGCCATGGAGAAGAGTTTAGACACTAGGAGAAGATAAGGAACACACCCATTATCAAGAAATCACATTAGGATTCTCTTTTTAACCTGTTCCTTAAAACACTAGTGCTTAGGATATCTATTGGAGGCAGAAGCAGTCAAGGGTAGCTTAGGGTTAGGGTTAGGGTTAGGGTAAGGGTAAGGGTATGGCTTAGGGTACGGGTTCAGGTACGGGTTCGGGTACGGCGTAGGGTATGGGTTAGTGTTAGGGTTAGGGTTAGTTTTAGGGTTAGGGCTCGGTTTAGGGTACGGGTTAGGATTAGGGTACGTGTTAGGGATAGCGTAGGGGTTAGGGTTAGGGTACGCGTTAGGGTTAGGGTAGTTATTAAACCTATCCCACTCTCTAGATACCCCTTAGCACGTCAAGGAATATTATTTGGGGGTCCAGCCATGGAGAAGAGTTTAGACACTAGGAGAAGATAAGGAACACACCCATTATCAAGAAATCACATTAGGATTCTCTTTTTAACCTGTTCCTTAAAACACTAGTGCTTAGGAAATCTATTGGAGGCAGAAGCAGTCAAGGGTAGCTTAGGGTTAGGGCTAGGGTTAGGGTTAGGGTTAGGGTTAGGGTACGGCTTAGGGTACGGGTTCGGGTACGGCTTCGTGTACGGCATAGGGTATGGGTTAGGGTTGGGGTTAGGGTTAGTTTTAGGGTTAGGGCTCGGTTTAGGGTACGGGTTAGGATTAGGGTACGTGTTAGGGTTAGGGTAGGGGTTAGGGTTAGGGTACGCGTTAGGGTTAGGTTAGTTATTAAAGCTATCCCACTCTCTAGATACCCCTTAGCACGTCAAGGAATATTATTTGGGGGTCCAGCCATGGAGAAGAGTTTAGACACTAGGAGAAGATAAGGAACACACCCATTATCAAGAAATCACATTAGGATTCTCTTTTTAACCTGTTCCTTAAAACACTAGTGCTTAGGAAATCTATTGGAGGCAGAAGCAGTCAAGGTTAGCTTAGGGTTAGGGTTAGGGTTAGGGTACGGCTTAGGGTATGGGTTCGGGTACGGGTTCGGGTACGGCGTAGGGTATGGGTTAGGGTTAGGGTTAGGGTTAGTTTTAGGGTTAGCGCTCGGTTTAGGGTACGGGTTAGGATTAGGGTACGTCTTAGGGTTAGGGTAGGGGATAGGGATAGGGTACGCGTTAGGGTTAGGGTAGTTATTAAACCTATCCCACTCTCTAGGTATCCCTTAGCACGTCAAGGAATATTATTTGGGGGTCCAGCCATGGAGAAGAGTTTAGACACTAGGAGAAGATAAGGAACACACCCATTATCAAGAAATCACATTAGGATTCTCTTTTTAACCTGTTCCTTAAAACACTAGTGCTTAGGAAATCTATTGGAGGCAGAAGCAGTCAAGGGTAGCTTAGGGTTAGGGTTAGGGTTAGGGTACGGCTTAGGGTACGGGTTCGGGTACGGATTCGGGTACGGCATAGGGTATGGGTTAGGGTTAGGGTTAGGGTTTGTTTTAGGGTTAGGGCTCGGTTTAGGGTATGGGTTAGGATTAGGGTATGGGTTAGGGTTAGGGTAGGGGTTAGGGTTAGTGTACGCGTTAGGGTTAGGGTAGTTATTAAACCTATCTCACTCTCTAGGTACCCCTTAGCACGTCAAGGAATATTATTTGGGGGTCCAGCCATGGAGAAGAGTTTAGACACTAGGAGAAGATAAGGAACACACCCATTATCAAGAAATCACATTAGGATTCTATTTTTAACCTGTTCCTTAAAACACTAGTGCTTAGGAAATCTATTGGAGGCAGAAGCAGTCAAGGGTAGCTTAGGGTTAGGGTTAGGGTTAGGGTTAGGGTTAGGGTACGGCTTAGGGTACGGGTTCGGGTACGGGTTCGGATACGGCGTAGGGTATGGGTTAGGGTTAGTTTTAGGGTTAGGGCTCGGTTTAGGGTACGGGTTAGGATTAGGGTACGTGTTAGGGTTAGGGTAGGGGTTAGGGTTAGGGTACGCGTTAGGGTTAGGCTAGTTATTAAACCTATCCCACTCTCTAGATACCCCTTAGCACGTTAAGGAATATTATTTGGGGTTCCAGCCATGGAGAAGAGTTTAGACACTAGGAGAAGATAAGGAACACACCCATTATCAAGAAATCACATTAGGATTCTCTTTTTAACCTGTTCCTTAAAACACTAGTGCTTAGGAAATCTATTGGAGGCAGAAGCAGTCAAGGGTAGCTTAGGGTTAGGGCTAGGGTTAGGGTTAGGGTTAGGGTTAGGGTACGGCTTAGGGTACGGGTTCGGGTACGGCTTCGTGTACGGCATAGGGTATGGGTTAGGGTTGGGGTTAGGGTTAGTTTTAGGGTTAGGGCTCGGTTTAGGGTATGGGTTAGGATTAGGGTACGTGTTAGGGTTAGGGTAGGGGTTAGGGTTAGGGTACGCGTTAGGTTTAGGGTAGTTATTAAACCTATCCCACTCTCTAGATACCCCTTAGCACGTCAAGGAATATTATTTGGGGGTCCAGCCATGGAGAAGAGTTTAGACACTAGGAGAAGATAAGGAACACACCCATTATCAAGAAATCACATTAGGATTCTCTTTTTAACCTGTTCCTTAAAACACTAGTGCTTAGGAAATCTATTGGAGGCAGAAGCAGTCAAGGGTAGCTTAGGGTTAGGGTTAGGGTTAGGGTTAGGGTACGGCTTAGGGTAGGGATTCGGGTACGGCTTCGTGTACGGCAAAGGGTATGGGTTAGGGTTAGGGTTAGGGTTAGTTTTAGGGTTAGGTCTCGGTTTAGGGTAAGGGTTAGGATTAGGGTACGTGTTAGGGTTAGGGTAGGGGATAGGGTTAGGTACGCGTTAGGGTTAGGGTAGTTATTAAACCTATCCCACTCTCTAGGTACCCCTTAGCACGTCAAGGAATATTATTTGGGGGTCCAGCCATGGAGAAGAGTTTACACACTAGGAGAAGATAAGGAACACACCCATTATCAAGAAATGACATTAGGATTCTCTTTTTAACCTGTTCCTTAAAACACTAGTGCTTAGGAAATCTATTGGAGGCAGAAGCAGTCAAGGTTAGCTTAGGGTTAGGGTTAGGGTTAGGGTACGGCTTAGGGTACGGGTTCGGGTACGGGTTCGGTTACGGCGTAGGGTATGGGTTAGGGTTAGGGTTAGGGTTAGTTTTAGGGTTAGGGCTCGGTTTAGAGTAAGGGTTAGGATTAGGGTACGTGTTAGGGTTAGGGTAGGGGATAGGGTTAGGTACGCGTTAGGGTTAGGGTAGTTATTAAACCTATCCCACTCTCTAGGTACCCCTTAGCACGTCAAGGAATATTATTTGGGGGTCCAGCCATGGAGAAGAGTTTAGACACTAGGAGAAGATAAGGAACACACCCATTATCAAGAAATCACATTAGGATTCTCTTTTTAACCTGTTCCTTAAAACACTAGTGCTTAGGAAATCTATTGGAGGCAGAAGCAGTCAAGGGTAGCTTAGGGTTAGGGTTAGGGTTAGGGTACGGCTTTGGGTACGGGTTCGGGTACGGGTTCGGGTACGGCGTAGGGTATGGGTTAGGGTTAGGGTTAGGGTTAGTTATAGGGTTAGGGCTCGGTTTAGGGTACGGGTTAGGATTAGGGTACGTGTTAGGGTTAGGGTAGGGGTTAGGGTTAGGGTACGCGTTAGGGTTAGGCTAGTTATTAAACCTATCCCACTCTCTAGATACCCCTTAGCACGTCAAGGAATATTATTTGGGGGTCCAGCCATGGAGAAGAGTTTAGACACTAGGAGAAGATAAGGAACACACCCATTATCAATAAATCACATTAGGATTCTCTTTTTAACCTGTTCCTTAAAACACTAGTGCTTAGGAATTCTATTGGAGGCAGAAGCAGTCAAGGGTAGCTTAGGGTTAGGGTTAGGGTTAGGGTTAGGGTTAGGGTACGGCTTAGGGTACGGGTTCGGGTATGGGTTCGGGTACGGCGTAGGGTATGGGTTAGGGTTAGGGTTAGGGTTAGTTTTAGGGTTAGGGCTCGGTTTAGGGTACGGGTTAGGATTAGGGTACGTGTTAGGGTTAGGGTAGGGGTTAGGGTTAGGGTACGCGTTAGGGTTAGGCTAGTTATTAAACCTATCCCACTCTCTAGATACCCGTTAGCACGTCAAGGAATATTATTTGGGGGTCCAGCCATGGAGAAGAGTTTAGACACTAGGAGAAGATAAGGAACACACCCATTATCAAGAAATCACATTAGGATTCTCTTTTTAACCTGTTCCTTAAAACACTAGTGCTTAGGAAATCTATTGGAGGCAGAAGCAGTCAAGGGTAGCTTAGGGTTAGGGTTAGGGTTAGGGTTAGGGTTAGGGTACGGCTTAGGGTACGGGTTCGGGTACGGGTTCGGGTTCGGCATAGGGTATGGGTTAGGGTTAGGGTTAGTGTTAGTTTTAGGGTTAGGGCTGGGTTTAGGGTACGGGTTCGGATTAGGGTACGTGTTAGTGTTAGGGTAGGGGTTAGGGTTAGGGTACGCGTTAGGGTTAGGGTAGTTATTAAACCTATCCCACTCTCTAGGTACCCCTTAGCACGTCAAGGAATATTATTTGGGGGTCCAGCCATGGAGAAGAGTTTAGACACTAGGAAAAGATAAGGAACACACCCATTATCAAGAAATCACATTAGGATTCTCTTTTTAACCTGTTCCTTAAAACACTAGTGCTTAGGAAATCTATTGGAGGCAGAAGCAGTCAACGGTAGCTTAGGGTTAGGGTTAGGTTTAGGGTTAGGTTTAGGGTACGGCTTCGGGTACGGGTTCGGGTACGGGTTCGGGTACGGCGTAGGGTATGTTTTAGGGTTAGGGTTAGGGTTAGTGTTAGGGTTAGGGCTCGGTTTAGGGTACGGGTTAGGATTAGGGTACGTGTTAGGGTTAGAGTAGGGGTTAGGGTTAGGGTACGCGTTAGGGTTAGGGTAGTTATTAAACCTATCCCACTCTCCAGATACCCCTTAGCACGTCAAGGAATATTATTTGGGGGTCCAGCCATGGAGAAGAGTTTAGACACTAGGAGAAGATAAGGAACACACCCATTATCAAGAAATCACATTAGGATTCTCTTTTTAACCTGTTCCTTAAATCACTAATGCTTAGGAAATCTATTGGAGGCAGTAGCAGTCAAGGGTAGCTTACGGTTAGGGTTAGGGTTAGGGTTAGGGTACGCCTTAGGGTACAGGTTCGGGTACGGGTTCGGGTACGGCGTAGGGTATGGGTTAGGGTTAGGGTTAGGGTTAGTTTTAGGGTTAGGGCTCGGTTTAGGGTACGGGTTAGGATTAGGTTACGTGTTAGGTTTAGGGTAGGGGTTAGGGTTAGGGTACGCGTTAGGGTTAGGGTAGTTATTAAACCTATCCCACTCTCTAGGTACCCCTTAGCACGTCAAGGAATATTACTTGGGGGTCCAGCCATGGAGAAGAGTTTAGACACTAGGAGAAGATAAGGAACACACCCATTATCAAGAAATCACATTAGGATTCTCTTTTTAACCTGTTCCTTAAAACACTAGTGCTTAGGAAATCTATTGGAGGCAGAAGCAGTCAAGGGTAGCTTAGGGTTAGGGTTAGGGTTAGGGTACGGCTTAGGGTATGGGTTCGGGTACGGGTTCGGGTACGGCGTAGGGTATGGGTTAGGGTTAGGGTTAGGGTTAGTTTTAGGGTTAGCGCTCGGTTTAGGGTACGGGTTAGGATTAGGGTACGTCTTAGGGTTAGGGTAGGGGATAGGGATAGGGTACGCGTTAGGGTTAGGGTAGTTATTAAACCTATCCCACTCTCTAGGTATCCCTTAGCACGTCAAGGAATATTATTTGGGGGTCCAGCCATGGAGAAGAGTTTAGACACTAGGAGAAGATAAGGAACACACCCATTATCAAGAAATCACATTAGGATTCTCTTTTTAACCTGTTCTTTAAAACACTAGTGCTTAGGAAATCTATTGGAGGCAGAATCAGTCAAGGGTAGCTTAGGGTTAGGGTTAGGGTTAGGGTTAGGGTTAGGGTTAGGGTACGGCTTAGGGTACGGGTTCGGGTACGGATTCGGGTACGGCATAGGGTATGGGTTAGGGTTAGGGTTAGGGTTAGTTTTAGGGTTAGGGCTCGGTTTAGGGTATGGGTTAGTTTTAGGGTACGGGTTAGGGTTAGGGTAGGGGTTAGGGTTAGGGTACGCGTTAGGGTTAGGGTAGTTGTTAAACCTATCTCACTCTCTAGGTACCCCTTAGCACGTCAAGGAATATTATTAGGGGGTCCAGCCATGGAGAAGAGTTTAGACACTAGGAGAAGATAAGGAACACACCCATTATCAAGAAATCACATTAGGATTCTCTTTTTAACCTGTTCCTTAAAACACTAGTGCTTAGGAAATCTATTGGAGGCAGAAGCAGTCAAGGGTAGCTTAGGGTTAGGGTTAAGGTTAGGGTTAGGGTTAGGGTACGGCTTAGGGTACGGGTTCGGGTACGGGTTCGGGTACGGCGTAGGGTATGGGTTAGGGTTAGGGTTAGGGTTAGTTTTAGGGTTAGGGCTCGGTTTAGGGTACGGGTTAGGATTAGGGTACGTGTTAGGGTTAGGGTAGGGGTTAGTGTTAGGGTACGCGTTAGGGTTAGGGTAGTTATTAAACCTATCCCACTCTCTAGATACCCCTTAGCACGTCAAGGAATATTATTTGGGGGTCCAGCCATGGAGAAGAGTTTAGACACTAGGAGAAGATAAGGAACACACCCATTATCAAGAAATCACATTAGGATTCTCTTTTTAACCTGTTCCTTAAATCACTAATGCTTAGGAAATCTATTGGAGGCAGTAGCAGTCAAGGGTAGCTTACGGTTAGGGTTAGGGTTAGGGTACGCCTTAGGGTACAGGTTCGGGTACGGGTTCGGGTACGGCGTAGGGTATGGGTTAGGGTTAGGGTTAGGGTTAGTTTTAGGGTTAGGGCTCGGTTTAGGGTACGGGTTAGGATTAGGGTACGTGTTAGGGTTAGGGTAGGGGTTAGGGTTAGGGTACGCATTAGGGTTAGGGTAGTTATTAAACCTATCCCACTCTCTAGGTACCCCTTAGCACGTCAAGGAATATTACTTGGGGGTCCAGCCATGGAGAAGAGTTTAGACACTAGGAGAAGATAAGGAACACACCCATTATCAAGAAATCACATTAGGATTCTCTTTTTAACCTGTTCCTTAAAACACTAGTGCTTAGGATATCTATTGGAGGCAGAAGCAGTCAAGGGTAGCTTAGGGTTAGGGTTAGGGTTAGGGTAAGGGTAAGGGTATGGCTTAGGGTACGGGTTCAGGTACGGGTTCGGGTACGGCGTAGGGTATGGGTTAGTGTTAGGGTTAGGGTTAGTTTTAGGGTTAGGGCTCGGTTTAGGGTACGGGTTAGGATTAGGGTACGTGTTAGGGATAGCGTAGGGGTTAGGGTTAGGGTACGCGTTAGGGTTAGGGTAGTTATTAAACCTATCCCACTCTCTAGGTACCCCTTAGCACGTCAAGGAATATTATTTGGGGGTCCAGCCATGGAGAAGAGTTTAGACACTAGGAGAAGATAAGGAACACACCCATTATCAAGAAATCACATTAGGATTCTCTTTTTAACCTGTTCCTTAAAACACTAGTGCTTAGGAAATCTATTGGAGGCAGAAGCAGTCAAGGGTAGCTTAGGGTTAGGGTTAGGGTTAGGGTACGGCTTTGGGTACGGGTTCGGGTACGGGTTCGGGTACGGCGTAGGGTATGGGTTAGGGTTAGGGTTAGGGTTAGTTATAGGGTTAGGGCTCGGTTTAGGGTACGGGTTAGGATTAGGGTACGTGTTAGGGTTAGGGTAGGGGTTAGGGTTAGGGTACGCGTTAGGGTTAGGCTAGTTATTAAACCTATCCCACTCTCTAGATACCCCTTAGCACGTCAAGGAATATTATTTGGGGGTCCAGCCATGGAGAAGAGTTTAGACACTAGGAGAAGATAAGGAACACACCCATTATCAATAAATCACATTAGGATTCTCTTTTTAACCTGTTCCTTAAAACACTAGTGCTTAGGAATTCTATTGGAGGCAGAAGCAGTCAAGGGTAGCTTAGGGTTAGGGTTAGGGTTAGGGTTAGGGTTAGGGTACGGCTTAGGGTACGGGTTCGGGTACGGGTTCGTGTACGGCGTAGGGTATGGGTTAGGGTTAGGGTTAGGGTTAGTTTTAGGGTTAGGGCTCGGTTTAGGGTACGGGTTAGGATTAGGGTACGTGTTAGGGTTAGGGTAGGGGTTAGGGTTAGGGTACGCGTTAGGGTTAGGCTAGTTATTAAACCTATCCCACTCTCTAGATACCCGTTAGCACGTCAAGGAATATTATTTGGGGGTCCAGCCATGGAGAAGAGTTTAGACACTAGGAGAAGATAAGGAACACACCCATTATCAAGAAATCACATTAGGATTCTCTTTTTAACCTGTTCCTTAAAACACTAGTGCTTAGGAAATCTATTGGAGGCAGAAGCAGTCAAGGGTAGCTTAGGGTTAGGGTTAGGGTTAGGGTTAGGGTTAGGGTACGGCTTAGGGTACGGGTTCGGGTACGGGTTCGGGTTCGGCATAGGGTATGGGTTAGGGTTAGGGTTAGTGTTAGTTTTAGGGTTAGGGCTGGGTTTAGGGTACGGGTTCGGATTAGGGTACGTGTTAGTGTTAGGGTAGGGGTTAGGGTTAGGGTACGCGTTAGGGTTAGGGTAGTTATTAAACCTATCCCACTCTCTAGGTACCCCTTAGCACGTCAAGGAATATTATTTGGGGGTCCAGCCATGGAGAAGAGTTTAGACACTAGGAAAAGATAAGGAACACACCCATTATCAAGAAATCACATTAGGATTCTCTTTTTAACCTGTTCCTTAAAACACTAGTGCTTAGGAAATCTATTGGAGGCAGAAGCAGTCAAGGGTAGCTTAGGGTTAGGGTTAGGGTTAGGGTACGGCTTAGGGTATGGGTTCGGGTACGGGTTCGGGTACGGCGTAGGGTATGGGTTAGGGTTAGGGTTAGGGTTAGTTTTAGGGTTAGCGCTCGGTTTAGGGTACGGGTTAGGATTAGGGTACGTCTTAGGGTTAGGGTAGGGGATAGGGATAGGGTACGCGTTAGGGTTAGGGTAGTTATTAAACCTATCCCACTCTCTAGGTATCCCTTAGCACGTCAAGGATTATTATTTGGGGGTCCAGCCATGGAGAAAAGTTTAGACACTAGGAGAAGATAAGGAACACACCCATTATCAAGAAATCACATTAGGATTCTCTTTTTAACCTGTTCTTTAAAACACTAGTGCTTAGGAAATCTATTGGAGGCAGAAACAGTCAAGGGTAGCTTAGGGTTAGGGTTAGGGTTAGGGTTAGGGTTAGGGTACGGCTTAGGGTACGGGTTCGGGTACGGATTCGGGTACGGCATAGGGTATGGGTTAGGGTTAGGGTTAGGGTTAGTTTTAGGGTTAGGGCTCGGTTTATGGTATGGGTTAGTTTTAGGGTACGGGTTAGTGTTAGGGTAGGGGTTAGGGTTAGGGTACGCGTTAGGGTTAGGGTAGTTGTTAAACCTATCTCACTCTCTAGGTACCCCTTAGCACGTCAAGGAATATTATTAGGGGGTCCAGCCATGGAGAAGAGTTTAGACACTAGGAGAAGATAAGGAACACACCCATTATCAAGAAATCACATTAGGATTCTCTTTTTAACCTGTTCCTTAAAACACTAGTGCTTAGGAAATCTATTGGAGGCAGAAGCAGTCAAGGGTAGCTTAGGGTTAGGGTTAAGGTTAGGGTTAGGGTTAGGGTACGGCTTAGGGTACGGGTTCGGGTACGGGTTCGGGTACGGCGTAGGGTATGGGTTAGGGTTAGGGTTAGGGTTAGTTTTAGGGTTAGGGCTCGGTTTAGGGTACGGGTTAGGATTAGGGTACGTGTTAGGGTTAGGGTAGGGGTTAGTGTTAGGGTACGCGTTAGGGTTAGGGTAGTTATTAAACCTATCCCACTCTCTAGATACCCCTTAGCCCGTCAAGGAATATTATTTGGGGGTCCAGCCATGGAGAAGAGTTTAGACACTAGGAGAAGATAAGGAACACACCCATTATCAAGAAATCACATTAGGATTCTCTTTTTAACCTGTTCCTTAAATCACTAATGCTTAGGAAATCTATTGGAGGCAGTAGCAGTCAAGGGTAGCTTACGGTTAGGGTTAGGGTTAGGGTACGCCTTAGGGTACAGGTTCGGGTACGGGTTCGGGTACGGCGTAGGGTATGGGTTAGGGTTAGGGTTAGGGTTAGTTTTAGGGTTAGGGCTCGGTTTAGGGTACGGGTTAGGATTAGGGTACGTGTTAGGGTTAGGGTAGGGGTTAGGGTTAGGGTACGCATTAGGGTTAGGGTAGTTATTAAACCTATCCCACTCTCTAGGTACCCCTTAGCACGTCAAGGAATATTACTTGGGGGTCCAGCCATGGAGAAGAGTTTAGACACTAGGAGAAGATAAGGAACACACCCATTATCAAGAAATCACATTAGGATTCTCTTTTTAACCTGTTCCTTAAAACACTAGTGCTTAGGATATCTATTGGAGGCAGAAGCAGTCAAGGGTAGCTTAGGGTTAGGGTTAGGGTTAGGGTAAGGGTAAGGGTATGGCTTAGGGTACGGGTTCAGGTACGGGTTCGGGTACGGCGTAGGGTATGGGTTAGTGTTAGGGTTAGGGTTAGTTTTAGGGTTAGGGCTCGGTTTAGGGTACGGGTTAGGATTAGGGTACGTGTTAGGGATAGCGTAGGGGTTAGGGTTAGGGTACGCGTTAGGGTTAGGGTAGTTATTAAAGCTATCCCACTCTCTAGATACCCCTTAGCACGTCAAGGAATATTATTTGGGGGTCCAGCCATGGAGAAGAGTTTAGACACTAGGAGAAGATAAGGAACACACCCATTATCAAGAAATCACATTAGGATTCTCTTTTTAACCTGTTCCTTAAAACACTAGTGCTTAGGAAATCTATTGGAGGCAGAAGCAGTCAAGGTTAGCTTAGGGTTAGGGTTAGGGTTAGGGTACGGCTTAGGGTATGGGTTCGGGTACGGGTTCGGGTACGGCGTAGGGTATGGGTTAGGGTTAGGGTTAGGGTTAGTTTTAGGGTTAGCGCTCGGTTTAGGGTACGGGTTAGGATTAGGGTACGTCTTAGGGTTAGGGTAGGGGATAGGGATAGGGTACGCGTTAGGGTTAGGGTAGTTATTAAACCTATCCCACTCTCTAGGTATCCCTTAGCACGTTAAGGAATATTATTTGGGGGTCCAGCCATGGAGAAGAGTTTAGACACTAGGAGAAGATAAGGAACACACCCATTATCAAGAAATCACATTAGGATTCTCTTTTTAACCTGTTCCTTAAAACACTAGTGCTTAGGAAATCTATTGGAGGCAGAAGCAGTCAAGGGTAGCTTAGGGTTAGGGTTAGGGTTAGGGTTAGGGTTAGGGTATGGCTTAGGGTACGGGTTCGGGTACGGGTTCGGATACGGCGTAGGGTATGGGTTAGGGTTAGTTTTAGGGTTAGGGCTCGGTTTAGGGTACGGGTTAGGATTAGGGTACGTGTTAGGGTTAGGGTAGGGGTTAGGGTTAGGGTACGCGTTAGGGTTAGGCTAGTTATTAAACCTATCCCACTCTCTAGATACCCCTTATCACGTTAAGGAATATTATTTGGGGTTCCAGCCATGGAGAAGAGTTTAGACACTAGGAGAAGATAAGGAACACACCCATTATCAAGAAATCACATTAGGATTCTCTTTTTAACCTGTTCCTTAAAACACTAGTGCTTAGGAAATCTATTGGAGGCAGAAGCAGTCAAGGGTAGCTTAGGGTTAGGGCTAGGGTTAGGGTTAGGGTTAGGGTTAGGGTACGGCTTAGGGTATGGGTTCGGGTACGGCTTCGTGTACGGCATAGGGTATGGGTTAGGGTTGGGGTTAGGGTTAGTTTTAGGGTTAGGGCTCGGTTTAGGGTATGGGTTAGGATTAGGGTACGTGTTAGGGTTAGGGTAGGGGTTAGGGTTAGGGTACGCGTTAGGTTTAGGGTAGTTATTAAACCTATCCCACTCTCTAGATACCCCTTAGCACGTCAAGGAATATTATTTGGGTGTCCAGCCATGGAGAAGAGTTTAGACACTAGGAGAAGATAAGGAACACACCCATTATCAAGAAATCACATTAGGATTCTCTTTTTAACCTGTTCCTTAAAACACTAGTGCTTAGGAAATCTATTGGAGGCAGAAGCAGTCAAGGTTAGCTTAGGGTTAGGGTTAGGGTTAGGGTACGGCTTAGGGTACGGGTTCGGGTACGGGTTCGGTTACGGCGTAGGGTATGGGTTAGGGTTAGGGTTAGGGTTAGTTTTAGGGTTAGGGCTCGGTTTAGGGTAAGGGTTAGGATTAGGGTACGTGTTAGGGTTAGGGTAGGGGATAGGGTTAGGTACGCGTTAGGGTTAGGGTAGTTATTAAACCTATCCCACTCTCTAGGTACCCCTTAGCACGTCAAGGAATATTATTTGGGGGTCCAGCCATGGAGAAGAGTTTAGACACTAGGAGAAGATAAGGAACACACCCATTATCAAGAAATCACATTAGGATTCTCTTTTTAACCTGTTCCTTAAATCACTAATGCTTAGGAAATCTATTGGAGGCAGTAGCAGTCAAGGGTAGCTTACGGTTAGGGTTAGGGTTAGGGTACGCCTTAGGGTACAGGTTCGGGTACGGGTTCGGGTACGGCGTAGGGTATGGGTTAGGGTTAGGGTTAGGGTTAGTTTTAGGGTTAGGGCTCGGTTTAGGGTACGGGTTAGGATTAGGGTACGTGTTAGGGTTAGGGTAGGGGTTAGGGTTAGGGTACGCATTAGGGTTAGGGTAGTTATTAAACCTATCCCACTCTCTAGGTACCCCTTAGCACGTCAAGGAATATTACTTGGGGGTCCAGCCATGGAGAAGAGTTTAGACACTAGGAGAAGATAAGGAACACACCCATTATCAAGAAATCACATTAGGATTCTCTTTTTAACCTGTTCCTTAAAACACTAGTGCTTAGGATATCTATTGGAGGCAGAAGCAGTCAAGGGTAGCTTAGGGTTAGGGTTAGGGTTAGGGTAAGGGTAAGGGTATGGCTTAGGGTACGGGTTCAGGTACGGGTTCGGGTACGGCGTAGGGTATGGGTTAGTGTTAGGGTTAGGGTTAGTTTTAGGGTTAGGGCTCGGTTTAGGGTACGGGTTAGGATTAGGGTACGTGTTAGGGATAGCGTAGGGGTTAGGGTTAGGGTACGCGTTAGGGTTAGGGTAGTTATTAAACCTATCCCACTCTCTAGATACCCCTTAGCACGTCAAGGAATATTATTTGGGGGTCCAGCCATGGAGAAGAGTTTAGACACTAGGAGAAGATAAGGAACACACCCATTATCAAGAAATCACATTAGGATTCTCTTTTTAACCTGTTCCTTAAAACACTAGTGCTTAGGAAATCTATTGGAGGCAGAAGCAGTCAAGGGTAGCTTAGGGTTAGGGCTAGGGTTAGGGTTAGGGTTAGGGTTAGGGTACGGCTTAGGGTACGGGTTCGGGTACGGCTTCGTGTACGGCATAGGGTATGGGTTAGGGTTGGGGTTAGGGTTAGTTTTAGGGTTAGGGCTCGGTTTAGGGTACGGGTTAGGATTAGGGTACGTGTTAGGGTTAGGGTAGGGGTTAGGGTTAGGGTACGCGTTAGGGTTAGGTTAGTTATTAAAGCTATCCCACTCTCTAGATACCCCTTAGCACGTCAAGGAATATTATTTGGGGGTCCAGCCATGGAGAAGAGTTTAGACACTAGGAGAAGATAAGGAACACACCCATTATCAAGAAATCACATTAGGATTCTCTTTTTAACCTGTTCCTTAAAACACTAGTGCTTAGGAAATCTATTGGAGGCAGAAGCAGTCAAGGTTAGCTTAGGGTTAGGGTTAGGGTTAGGGTACGGCTTAGGGTATGGGTTCGGGTACGGGTTCGGGTACGGCGTAGGGTATGGGTTAGGGTTAGGGTTAGGGTTAGTTTTAGGGTTAGCGCTCGGTTTAGGGTACGGGTTAGGATTAGGGTACGTCTTAGGGTTAGGGTAGGGGATAGGGATAGGGTACGCGTTAGGGTTAGGGTAGTTATTAAACCTATCCCACTCTCTAGGTATCCCTTAGCACGTTAAGGAATATTATTTGGGGGTCCAGCCATGGAGAAGAGTTTAGACACTAGGAGAAGATAAGGAACACACCCATTATCAAGAAATCACATTAGGATTCTCTTTTTAACCTGTTCCTTAAAACACTAGTGCTTAGGAAATCTATTGGAGGCAGAAGCAGTCAAGGGTAGCTTAGGGTTAGGGTTAGGGTTAGGGTTAGGGTTAGGGTACGGCTTAGGGTACGGGTTCGGGTACGGGTTCGGATACGGCGTAGGGTATGGGTTAGGGTTAGTTTTAGGGTTAGGGCTCGGTTTAGGGTACGGGTTAGGATTAGGGTACGTGTTAGGGTTAGGGTAGGGGTTAGGGTTAGGGTACGCGTTAGGGTTAGGCTAGTTATTAAACCTATCCCACTCTCTAGATACCCCTTAGCACGTTAAGGAATATTATTTGGGGTTCCAGCCATGGAGAAGAGTTTAGACACTAGGAGAAGATAAGGAACACACCCATTATCAAGAAATCACATTAGGATTCTCTTTTTAACCTGTTCCTTAAAACACTAGTGCTTAGGAAATCTATTGGAGGCAGAAGCAGTCAAGGGTAGCTTAGGGTTAGGGCTAGGGTTAGGGTTAGGGTTAGGGTTAGGGTACGGCTTAGGGTACGGGTTCGGGTACGGCTTCGTGTACGGCATAGGGTATGGGTTAGGGTTGGGGTTAGGGTTAGTTTTAGGGTTAGGGCTCGGTTTAGGGTATGGGTTAGGATTAGGGTACGTGTTAGGGTTAGGGTAGGGGTTAGGGTTAGGGTACGCGTTAGGTTTAGGGTAGTTATTAAACCTATCCCACTCTCTAGATACCCCTTAGCACGTCAAGGAATATTATTTGGGGGTCCAGCCATGGAGAAGAGTTTAGACACTAGGAGAAGATAAGGAACACACCCATTATCAAGAAATCACATTAGGATTCTCTTTTTAACCTGTTCCTTAAAACACTAGTGCTTAGGAAATCTATTGGAGGCAGAAGCAGTCAAGGGTAGCTTAGGGTTAGGGTTAGGGTTAGGGTTAGGGTACGGCTTAGGGTAGGGATTCGGGTACGGCTTCGTGTACGGCAAAGGGTATGGGTTAGGGTTAGGGTTAGGGTTAGTTTTAGGGTTAGGTCTCGGTTTAGGGTAAGGGTTAGGATTAGGGTACGTGTTAGGGTTAGGGTAGGGGATAGGGTTAGGTACGCGTTAGGGTTAGGGTAGTTATTAAACCTATCCCAATCTCTAGGTACCCCTTAGCACGTCAAGGAATATTATTTGGGGGTCCAGCCATGGAGAAGAGTTTACACACTAGGAGAAGATAAGGAACACACCCATTATCAAGAAATCACATTAGGATTCTCTTTTTAACCTGTTCCTTAAAACACTAGTGCTTAGGAAATCTATTGGAGGCAGAAGCAGTCAAGGTTAGCTTAGGGTTAGGGTTAGGGTTAGGGTACGGCTTAGGGTACGGGTTCGGGTACGGGTTCGGTTACGGCGTAGGGTATGGGTTAGGGTTAGGGTTAGGGTTAGTTTTAGGGTTAGGGCTCGGTTTAGGGTAAGGGTTAGGATTAGGGTACGTGTTAGGGTTAGGGTAGGGGATAGGGTTAGGTACGCGTTAGGGTTAGGGTAGTTATTAAACCTATCCCACTCTCTAGGTACCCCTTAGCACGTCAAGGAATATTATTTGGGGGTCCAGCCATGGAGAAGAGTTTAGACACTAGGAGAAGATAAGGAACACACCCATTATCAAGAAATCACATTAGGATTCTCTTTTTAACCTGTTCCTTAAAACACTAGTGCTTAGGAAGTCTATTGGAGGCAGAAGCAGTCAAGGGTAGCTTAGGGTTAGGGTTAGGGTTAGGGTACGGCTTTGGGTACGGGTTCGGGTACGGCGTAGGGTATGGGTTAGGGTTAGGGTTAGGGTTAGTTATAGGGTTAGGGCTCGGTTTAGGGTAAGGGTTAGGATTAGGGTACGTGTTAGGGTTAGGGTAGGGGTTAGGGTTAGGGTACGCGTTAGGGTTAGGCTAGTTATTAAACCTATCCCACTCTCTAGATACCCCTTAGCACGTCAAGGAATATTATTTGGGGGTCCAGCCATGGAGAAGAGTTTAGACACTAGGAGAAGATAAGGAACACACCCATTATCAATAAATCACATTAGGATTCTCTTTTTAACCTGTTCCTTAAAACACTAGTGCTTAGGAATTCTATTGGAGGCAGAAGCAGTCAAGGGTAGCTTAGGGTTAGGGTTAGGGTTAGGGTTAGGGTTAGGGTACGGCTTAGGGTACGGGTTCGGGTATGGGTTCGGGTACGGCGTAGGGTATGGGTTAGGGTTAGGGTTAGGGTTAGTTTTAGGGTTAGGGCTCGGTTTAGGGTACGGGTTAGGATTAGGGTACGTGTTAGGGTTAGGGTAGGGGTTAGGGTTAGGGTACGCGTTAGGGTTAGGCTAGTTATTAAACCTATCCCACTCTCTAGATACCCGTTAGCACGTCAAGGAATATTATTTGGGGGTCCAGCCATGGAGAAGAGTTTAGACACTAGGAGAAGATAAGGAACACACCCATTATCAAGAAATCACATTAGGATTCTCTTTTTAACCTGTTCCTTAAAACACTAGTGCTTAGGAAATCTATTGGAGGCAGAAGCAGTCAAGGGTAGCTTAGGGTTAGGGTTAGGGTTAGGGTTAGGGTTAGGGTACGGCTTAGGGTACGGGTTCGGGTACGGGTTCGGGTTCGGCATAGGGTATGGGTTAGGGTTAGGGTTAGTGTTAGTTTTAGGGTTAGGGCTGGGTTTAGGGTACGGGTTCGGATTAGGGTACGTGTTAGTGTTAGGGTAGGGGTTAGGGTTAGGGTACGCGTTAGGGTTAGGGTAGTTATTAAACCTATCCCACTCTCTAGGTACCCCTTAGCACGTCAAGGAATATTATTTGGGGGTCCAGCCATGGAGAAGAGTTTAGACACTAGGAAAAGATAAGGAACACACCCATTATCAAGAAATCACATTAGGATTCTCTTTTTAACCTGTTCCTTAAAACACTAGTGCTTAGGAAATCTATTGGAGGCAGAAGCAGTCAACGGTAGCTTAGGGTTAGGGTTAGGTTTAGGGTTAGGTTTAGGGTACGGCTTCGGGTACGGGTTCGGGTACGGGTTCGGGTACGGCGTAGGGTATGTTTTAGGGTTAGGGTTAGGGTTAGTGTTAGGGTTAGGGCTCGGTTTAGGGTACGGGTTAGGATTAGGGTACGTGTTAGGGTTAGAGTAGGGGTTAGGGTTAGGGTACGCGTTAGGGTTAGGGTAGTTATTAAACCTATCCCACTCTCCAGATACCCCTTAGCACGTCAAGGAATATTATTTGGGGGTCCAGCCATGGAGAAGAGTTTAGACACTAGGAGAAGATAAGGAACACACCCATTATCAAGAAATCACATTAGGATTCTCTTTTTAACCTGTTCCTTAAATCACTAATGCTTAGGAAATCTATTGGAGGCAGTAGCAGTCAAGGGTAGCTTACGGTTAGGGTTAGGGTTAGGGTTAGGGTACGCCTTAGGGTACAGGTTCGGGTACGGGTTCGGGTACGGCGTAGGGTATGGGTTAGGGTTAGGGTTAGGGTTAGTTTTAGGGTTAGGGCTCGGTTTAGGGTACGGGTTAGGATTAGGGTACGTGTTAGGTTTAGGGTAGGGGTTAGGGTTAGGGTACGCGTTAGGGTTAGGGTAGTTATTAAACCTATCCCACTCTCTAGGTACCCCTTAGCACGTCAAGGAATATTACTTGGGGGTCCAGCCATGGAGAAGAGTTTAGACACTAGGAGAAGATAAGGAACACACCCATTATCAAGAAATCACATTAGGATTCTCTTTTTAACCTGTTCCTTAAAACACTAGTGCTTAGGAAATCTATTGGAGGCAGAAGCAGTCAAGGGTAGCTTAGGGTTAGGGTTAGTGTTAGGGTACGGCTTAGGGTATGGGTTCGGGTACGGGTTCGGGTACGGCGTAGGGTATGGGTTAGGGTTAGGGTTAGGGTTAGTTTTAGGGTTAGCGCTCGGTTTAGGGTACGGGTTAGGATTAGGGTACGTCTTAGGGTTAGGGTAGGGGATAGGGATAGGGTACGCGTTAGGGTTAGGGTAGTTATTAAACCTATCCCACTCTCTAGGTATCCCTTAGCACGTCAAGGAATATTATTTGGGGGTCCAGCCATGGAGAAGAGTTTAGACACTAGGAGAAGATAAGGAACACACCCATTATCAAGAAATCACATTAGGATTCTCTTTTTAACCTGTTCTTTAAAACACTAGTGCTTAGGAAATCTATTGGAGGCAGAATCAGTCAAGGGTAGCTTAGGGTTAGGGTTAGGGTTAGGGTTAGGGTTAGGGTACGGCTTAGGGTACGGGTTCGGGTACGGATTCGGGTACGGCATAGGGTATGGGTTAGGGTTAGGGTTAGGGTTAGTTTTAGGGTTAGGGCTCGGTTTAGGGTATGGGTTAGTTTTAGGGTACGGGTTAGGGTTAGGGTAGGGGTTAGGGTTAGGGTACGCGTTAGGGTTAGGGTAGTTGTTAAACCTATCTCACTCTCTAGGTACCCCTTAGCACGTCAAGGAATATTATTAGGGGGTCCAGCCATGGAGAAGAGTTTAGACACTAGGAGAAGATAAGGAACACACCCATTATCAAGAAATCACATTAGGATTCTCTTTTTAACCTGTTCCTTAAAACACTAGTGCTTAGGAAATCTATTGGAGGCAGAAGCAGTCAAGGGTAGCTTAGGGTTAGGGTTAAGGTTAGGGTTAGGGTTAGGGTACGGCTTAGGGTACGGGTTCGGGTACGGCGTAGGGTATGGGTTAGGGTTAGGGTTAGGGTTAGTTTTAGGGTTAGGGCTCGGTTTAGGGTACGGGTTAGGATTAGGGTACGTGTTAGGGTTAGGGTAGGGGTTAGTGTTAGGGTACGCGTTAGGGTTAGGGTAGTTATTAAACCTATCCCACTCTCTAGATACCCCTTAGCACGTCAAGGAATATTATTTGGGGGTCCAGCCATGGAGAAGAGTTTAGACACTAGGAGAAGATAAGGAACACACCCATTATCAAGAAATCACATTAGGATTCTCTTTTTAACCTGTTCCTTAAATCACTAATGCTTAGGAAATCTATTGGAGGCAGTAGCAGTCAAGGGTAGCTTACGGTTAGGGTTAGGGTTAGGGTTAGGGTACGCCTTAGGGTACAGGTTCGGGTACGGGTTCGGGTACGGCGTAGGGTATGGGTTAGGGTTAGGGTTAGGGTTAGTTTTAGGGTTAGGGCTCGGTTTAGGGTACGGGTTAGGATTAGGGTACGTGTTAGGGTTAGGGTAGGGGTTAGGGTTAGGGTACGCATTAGGGTTAGGGTAGTTATTAAACCTATCCCACTCTCTAGGTACCCCTTAGCACGTCAAGGAATATTACTTGGGGGTCCAGCCATGGAGAAGAGTTTAGACACTAGGAGAAGATAAGGAACACACCCATTATCAAGAAATGACATTAGGATTCTCTTTTTAACCTGTTCCTTAAAACACTAGTGCTTAGGAAATCTATTGGAGGCAGAAGCAGTCAAGGTTAGCTTAGGGTTAGGGTTAGGGTTAGGGTACGGCTTAGGGTACGGGTTCGGGTACGGGTTCGGTTACGGCGTAGGGTATGGGTTAGGGTTAGGGTTAGGGTTAGTTTTAGGGTTAGGGCTCGGTTTAGGGTAAGGGTTAGGATTAGGGTACGTGTTAGGGTTAGGGTAGGGGATAGGGTTAGGTACGCGTTAGGGTTAGGGTAGTTATTAAACCTATCCCACTCTCTAGGTACCCCTTAGCACGTCAAGGAATATTATTTGGGGGTCCAGCCATGGAGAAGAGTTTAGACACTAGGAGAAGATAAGGAACACACCCATTATCAAGAAATCACATTAGGATTCTCTTTTTAACCTGTTCCTTAAAACACTAGTGCTTAGGAAATCTATTGGAGGCAGAAGCAGTCAAGGGTAGCTTAGGGTTAGGGTTAGGGTTAGGGTACGGCTTTGGGTACGGGTTCGGGTACGGGTTCGGGTACGGCGTAGGGTATGGGTTAGGGTTAGGGTTAGGGTTAGTTATAGGGTTAGGGCTCGGTTTAGGGTACGGGTTAGGATTAGGGTACGTGTTAGGGTTAGGGTAGGGGTTAGGGTTAGGGTACGCGTTAGGGTTAGGCTAGTTATTAAACCTATCCCACTCTCTAGATACCCCTTAGCACGTCAAGGAATATTATTTGGGGGTCCAGCCATGGAGAAGAGTTTAGACACTAGGAGAAGATAAGGAACACACCCATTATCAATAAATCACATTAGGATTCTCTTTTTAACCTGTTCCTTAAAACACTAGTGCTTAGGAATTCTATTGGAGGCAGAAGCAGTCAAGGGTAGCTTAGGGTTAGGGTTAGGGTTAGGGTTAGGGTTAGGGTACGGCTTAGGGTACGGGTTCGGGTACGGGTTCGGGTACGGCGTAGGGTATGGGTTAGGGTTAGGGTTAGGGTTAGTTTTAGGGTTAGGGCTCGGTTTAGGGTACGGGTTAGGATTAGGGTACGTGTTAGGGTTAGGGTAGGGGTTAGGGTTAGGGTACGCGTTAGGGTTAGGCTAGTTATTAAACCTATCCCACTCTCTAGATACCCGTTAGCACGTCAAGGAATATTATTTGGGGGTCCAGCCATGGAGAAGAGTTTAGACACTAGGAGAAGATAAGGAACACACCCATTATCAAGAAATCACATTAGGATTCTCTTTTTAACCTGTTCCTTAAAACACTAGTGCTTAGGAAATCTATTGGAGGCAGAAGCAGTCAAGGGTAGCTTAGGGTTAGGGTTAGGGTTAGGGTTAGGGTTAGGGTACGGCTTAGGGTACGGGTTCGGGTTAGGGTTCGGGTACGGCGTAGGGTATGTTTTAGGGTTAGGGTTAGGGTTAGTGTTAGGGTTAGGGCTCGGTTTAGGGTACGGGTTAGGATTAGGGTACGTGTTAGGGTTAGAGTAGGGGTTAGGGTTAGGGTACGCGTTAGGGTTAGGGTAGTTATTAAACCTATCCCACTCTCCAGATACCCCTTAGCACGTCAAGGAATATTATTTGGGGGTCCAGCCATGGAGAAGAGTTTAGACACTAGGAGAAGATAAGGAACACACCCATTATCAAGAAATCACATTAGGATTCTCTTTTTAACCTGTTCCTTAAATCACTAATGCTTAGGAAATCTATTGGAGGCAGTAGCAGTCAAGGGTAGCTTACGGTTAGGGTTAGGGTTAGGGTTAGGGTACGCCTTAGGGTACAGGTTCGGGTACGGGTTCGGGTACGGCGTAGGGTATGGGTTAGGGTTAGGGTTAGGGTTAGTTTTAGGGTTAGGGCTCGGTTTAGGGTACGGGTTAGGATTAGGGTACGTGTTAGGTTTAGGGTAGGGGTTAGGGTTAGGGTACGCGTTAGGGTTAGGGTAGTTATTAAACCTATCCCACTCTCTAGGTACCCCTTAGCACGTCAAGGAATATTACTTGGGGGTCCAGCCATGGAGAAGAGTTTAGACACTAGGAGAAGATAAGGAACACACCCATTATCAAGAAATCACATTAGGATTCTCTTTTTAACCTGTTCCTTAAAACACTAGTGCTTAGGAAATCTATTGGAGGCAGAAGCAGTCAAGGGTAGCTTAGGGTTAGGGTTAGGGTTAGGGTACGGCTTAGGGTATGGGTTCGGGTACGGGTTCGGGTACGGCGTAGGGTATGGGTTAGGGTTAGGGTTAGGGTTAGTTTTAGGGTTAGCGCTCGGTTTAGGGTACGGGTTAGGATTAGGGTACGTCTTAGGGTTAGGGTAGGGGATAGGGATAGGGTACGCGTTAGGGTTAGGGTAGTTATTAAACCTATCCCACTCTCTAGGTATCCCTTAGCACGTCAAGGAATATTATTTGGGGGTCCAGCCATGGAGAAGAGTTTAGACACTAGGAGAAGATAAGGAACACACCCATTATCAAGAAATCACATTAGGATTCTCTTTTTAACCTGTTCTTTAAAACACTAGTGCTTAGGAAATCTATTGGAGGCAGAATCAGTCAAGGGTAGCTTAGGGTTAGGGTTAGGGTTAGGGTTAGGGTTAGGGTACGGCTTAGGGTACGGGTTCGGGTACGGATTCGGGTACGGCATAGGGTATGGGTTAGGGTTAGGGTTAGGGTTAGTTTTAGGGTTAGGGCTCGGTTTAGGGTATGGGTTAGTTTTAGGGTACGGGTTAGGGTTAGGGTAGGGGTTAGGGTTAGGGTACGCGTTAGGGTTAGGGTAGTTGTTAAACCTATCTCACTCTCTAGGTACCCCTTAGCACGTCAAGGAATATTATTAGGGGGTCCAGCCATGGAGAAGAGTTTAGACACTAGGAGAAGATAAGGAACACACCCATTATCAAGAAATCACATTAGGATTCTCTTTTTAACCTGTTCCTTAAAACACTAGTGCTTAGGAAATCTATTGGAGGCAGAAGCAGTCAAGGGTAGCTTAGGGTTAGGGTTAGGGTTAGGGTACGGCTTTGGGTACGGGTTCGGGTACGGGTTCGGGTACGGCGTAGGGTATGGGTTAGGGTTAGGGTTAGGGTTAGTTATAGGGTTAGGGCTCGGTTTAGGGTACGGGTTAGGATTAGGGTACGTGTTAGGGTTAGGGTAGGGGTTAGGGTTAGGGTACGCGTTAGGGTTAGGCTAGTTATTAAACCTATCCCACTCTCTAGATACCCCTTAGCACGTCAAGGAATATTATTTGGGGGTCCAGCCATGGAGAAGAGTTTAGACACTAGGAGAAGATAAGGAACACACCCATTATCAATAAATCACATTAGGATTCTCTTTTTAACCTGTTCCTTAAAACACTAGTGCTTAGGAATTCTATTGGAGGCAGAAGCAGTCAAGGGTAGCTTAGGGTTAGGGTTAGGGTTAGGGTTAGGGTTAGGGTACGGCTTAGGGTACGGGTTCGGGTACGGGTTCGGGTACGGCGTAGGGTATGGGTTAGGGTTAGGGTTAGGGTTAGTTTTAGGGTTAGGGCTCGGTTTAGGGTACGGGT